>NW_022987214.1:2308226-2309073 GCF_010094035.1 Trematosphaeria pertusa | reverse complement strand
TATACTATATAATATATATTTAAAGTTTTATAGATTATTATAATAGTTTACTAGTTCTTATAAGGTTTAAACTCTAAGAATAGCTACTTTTAGAAAAGACTTATTTTAAGCTTACGTAATAGAAAATATATAGTGTAAATTTAATAGTAGGTGTATATAGTATAGATTAATATATATTTAAATTTTTATAGAAATATATTAAGGTTTCGCTTAGTTATTTAAGAAAGACTTATTAATTCTTAGGCTTAGCATTTTTAGGGCGTTCGTTTGTGTGAGGCGTTCGTTTGTAAAGTACGTTATAAGCTTGTTACTAGCCTATAGGTATAGTGTAATACTTATTTTAATAAGTTCTAACTTCTTAAGAGTCTTTATAAGGTTCTTATACTATAGTAGAGGTACTTTCTTTAGTCTTTATAGAGCTTAATATAACTCTAAAAGCTTGCTAAACTAACTAGTAAAATCTTCTAGAGTATAGTAGTAGAGCTTCTATAGAAGCTTTATATTTAGAAAGGCGTTTATAGCGTTATACTAATATATTAGTAATTTAAAAGTAGTTACTATAGCTACTAGAGCTTAAAAGATTCTTACTACTAAGGTAGTAGTATAGGTATTACTCTATTATATTTAAAGGTCTTCTTAAACTACTAGATAAGCTTTATACCTAAGTAGATATTTATCTTTATTAAATTTATATAATAATACCTATATAAGTAGAAGGTACTCTACTATAGTTAACGCTAGCGTTACTAATATCTTCTTAAAGTACTCTTTCTTAAAGTAGTTACTAAACTTCTTCTATATAGCCTCTTTAAACTTAGCTTTAAATATATAGTCTTTAATATTCTTA
>NW_022987214.1:2298261-2307436 GCF_010094035.1 Trematosphaeria pertusa | reverse complement strand
AATTTAATAAATAAAGTAATAACTATAAGAAGCTATAAGAAGTAAGCTTCTTCTAGTTATATATATATACTATCTTAGCTAGATTAGATACTAAGGCTCTAGCTTCTATAGATCTTCTAGATTAGAGCTAATTACTTAGATTAGTTCTAATCTTTCTAATCTATCTAATCTATATTACGTAACTCTAATTATTCTTATAACTTTATACGTAACTTTTTATCTTATAACTCTTAAGCTTAGTCTACTATTTTCTCTATTCTAGCTAGTTAACTCTATTTTTAATTCTATAATTATAACACTTACCTCTTCTTCTAAAGCGTTATTCTAAAGCTCTATTCTACTCTTAGGCGTAGTATTTTATTATTTTATACTATTCTTATATAAGAGTAGTACTATCTATAGTTCTATAGTATTATATTCTCTTTTTCTCTTCTATTCTTACTATACCGCCTACGCGTACTAAGTCTTTAATAGTTTATTATTACTATTATACTAACCTTATTCTATATACTAGCGCTAATATATCTAATAACTCTTATAGCGCTTACTATTTCTATAACCTACGTTACGTTATAGAGGTATCTTCTAGTTATTACTTAGAGTATATTATAAAGAGCTAGTTCTATAATAAGATATTAGACTAGAAAGAGATAGAGAAGTTAGATTAGCTAGTAGCTAACCTGCGTTCTTAGTAGTCTAAGGCTAGTCTTAAGGTAGAGCGCCTTGCTAAGACTTAGTAGCTTAAGCTAGATTGCCTACGTGCCTAGAAGACCTGCCTAGACAAATTCTAGCGGTTTATAGATACTTGTAGCGAGCGTTTATAGAAGTAGTTAGACCTAGTATAGCGTTATTATAACGTGCTACTTTTAAAGAACCTAGCTAATATTAAGAAGTTAGAGTAGTTAGAGCGTAAGGTATAGTAGCTCTTATAGCTATAACCTTCTATTTCTCTAGTTAATTCTTTTTAGTTATTTAACTAGAGCTGTCTAGAGAATCTAGAGTTCTAGTCTTTAAGTTTTAGAGTTAGTACTACTAACAAAACTTCTTAAGTTTCTTAGAGTAATTTCTAAAGTTTTCTAGTAGTTTTTAGGTATCTTCTTCTAGTAGATATTCTTTCTATCTAATCTAGTACTTCTACTAACCTTATATACGCTTTTTATCTAGTATTCTTTTAACCTTAAAGTTCTAGTCTAGTTCTACTTTAGTTTATTTATTAAGTAGTATATTATTAGGTACTAGCTTAAGTTTAGATTTATAGAATATAGAGTATATTTATATTATTAGTAGTAGCTTTAACCTAAAGTTAATAGGTCTAAGTTATTTATTAATCTTAAATAGCCTAATTTATAAGTAGTTAAGTTTCTTACTAGGTTGTTTAGTACGTAAGTTTTTTTATAAAATAAAAACTTTATTCTTCTTCTTAAAGGTTAGTCTCTTAATTCTTTTCTTATTTACTTATTAGGTTATTCTTTCTACTATTTTTTATAGTCTATTATAGATTATTCTTATTTAGTAGTTTTTTTTTTCTACTTTTAGAGAAATTATAGCTATATATATTATAGATTTATATATTCTAGCTTTATAGCTATAGTATACTTAATAGAGAGTTATTTCTATAGTTTCTTATTTTACTATATTATATACTAGTTATACTATAAGTAGTAATTTAACCTAGTTATTCTATTCTTAGTTAATATAGTTTCTTAGGTATTCTTCTAGAGTTTAGTTTATTTACTTTATTTATCTATTAGTTTATAGGTAAAAGCTAGTTAATATTTAATTACTTATCTCTATTTAGCTAAGTAGTACGTTCTAGAACTTAGATATAAATAGCTTATTTCTATCTATAGTAACCTATTCTAGTATTCTATACTAGCTAAATAGTTATTAGCTTATCTTATAAGCTAGTTCTTTAGCTTTAAAAGTCTTACTAGTTAAGTAGAAGTATACGTATTTAATAAATTAGTCTATAATTACTAAGATAGCGTTACACTTTCTTCTTAACGTAGGTTTAACTAACCTAGATAGCTTAGTAATAAAGTCTATAGTAACGTGTTACTATAGCGCTATAGATAGTTCTAAGAGTTATAGTAATCTATATAGTTAGTACCTAACTATCTTATTTTATTAGTATTCTATATATTTCTATATTATCTCTATAACTTTTTTCTTTATTATAAGAAACTTGTATTCTCGCCGTAATCTCTTAAGAGTACGCTTAATTTCTTAGTATTTATACGTTATTATACTATAGAATTTCTAGATAAACTCTATTTATAATATTTCTAGCACTTCTTACTATCTCTATTTATTAGATAGCTCTAGCCTGTTATTCTACTAGTCTCTAATTTTTATAATTTAGCTAACTTATAGTCTATTATATTCTAGAGTTTTATCTAGTCTAGCGTAGAGTATAACTTTATATTTCTTCTTAGCTATTATTATATAATTAGCTCTCTAGCTAAGCGTATCTACTACTCTATTTTTAGTACTCTTCTAGTATTAGATTATAAAGTCTAGCGTAGCTAGCGTTTCTACCTACCTAACTTATTATTAGTTTAGCGTTTTTATTATTATAAATACTATAAGGTTCTTATAGTCTAATACTACGTTAATAGAGTATTTAGTATCTTCTAAGTATATTCTTTATTTCTTTATTACTACTATAATAGCTATAAGTTTCTTATTATATATATTATAGTTAAGTTCTAGTACTAAGAACTTTCTTAAGTAAAAGAAGTATAGTTAATATTTACTATCTTCTCTAGATTAGCTAAGGTATACTTCTAGAGCTCTATCTAATATATCTATTTCTACCTATATTAGTTTATTTTTATTAAATATTTATAGTAGTAGTATAGTAGTAAATGTTTATTTTAGCGTCTTAAACGCTTATTATTATAGGTCTTTCTACCTAAACCTCTAGTTCTTTTTAGTAACTTCTATAAGTAGTATTATAATCTATAAATATCTTTAAATAAACTTTTAGTAGTAGTTAGTAAATTCTAGAAAGAATTATACTTTTTTTACTATTTAGAGTATAGGCTAGTCTAGAACTACCTAGACCTTGTCTATTTCTATCTAGATTCTCTTTTAGGTTAGGTAGAATTCTAAGTAGCTAGTTTCTATATAGTAGAACTTACTCTTATTAGAAGCTATTAGAAGCCTATACTTTCTAAACTTTTATAGCGTGTTCTACACGTAGTTCTTATATTCTTCTAGTTTCTCTTTTAAATATATAAGTATATTATCTAGGTAGGCTATTATAAACCTCTCTATATACTTATATAGAGCTATATTAATTATACTTTAGAACGTTACTAGTACGTTAGTAAGTCTAAATAGTATAACTAGGTATTTATATAGGTCTTCTCTTATTCTAAAAGCTATTTTCTACTTATAGTCTTTCTTAATTTATATTTAGTAGTATTCTTTCTAGATATTAAACTTTATAAACTACTATACCTCTACAAGCTAGTCTATAAGTTCTAAGATTATAAGTAGTAAATAGTAATTCTTTTAAGTTACTTAGTTAAGTTATTAGTAGTTAATATATAGTCTTAACTATCTATTCTTTTTTAGTATAAATAGTACTAGTAAGGCTATTAGGCTTTAGCTCTCTTAAATATATTCTTTACGTAGAAGTCTTTCTAAGTATCTTTAGAGCTTCTCTCTTTACTTATAGCTAAGTAGGTATATTAGTTCTAGTTTTAGCGTAGCTTTATCTTCTATAGGTATCTTATAGTTCTATAGTTTATATTTAGGTAGAATACTATTATTCTATCTATTAAATAATAACGTAAACTTCTTATAGTCTTTTTTAACCTTTTAAGATAGTTACTTTATATTAGGTTGTAGCTTTTATATTTATATAACGCTAATGTCTTAAGATTATTTCTTCGCCTATTTTATTAAACTTGTAGAGAATATTCTTCTAATCTTTACCTCTAGCTTTTAGTAAGCTCTTAGGTAGTGTCTTACTCTAGCCTTCTATACTATCTTAGACCTTTTCTAGAGTTTTAGCCTAATCTAACTAATATTAGAGTTATATTTTTATAACTAGTCTAGCTCTAGAAGTACGTTTATGTTTTCTAGTTCTATAATATTATAGAACTATTATTCTTATATTTCTTAGACGTCTAGCACCTATACCTTAGTCTCTAAGTAAATCTATTCTTAGCTAAAAGTAGGTAGCTAGTTATCTATAAGTTATACTTAGTAGAGTTATTATTTCTTTTAAAATAGTATATTCTATAGTCTTACTAAGCTAGTAGAAATATACTTTTTTACTACTCTACTATCTATATAGGCTATAAACTTCTTACTTTCTAGTATAGCTTTTACGCGTAGCGTTCTAGATTTTAGAGTAATAATCTTACTAATAGTCTAAATAGAGTCTTCTTAGGCTAGACCTCTACCTTAAAGGCCTGCTAGTTTTTTAACTTTAAAGAGGTAGCTAGTACTAACCTCTATTTCTTTTTTACTATATATACTAGGTATCTTTCTAGTAAGTATATAGTCTAGTAGAGTTTTATATATTTATTCTTAGCCTTCTTTCTATAGTACGGGTACTTCTATTCTAGAAAATACTACCTATAGTTAAGCGTATAGTAATTAGAATACTAGGCTATCTATTCTATAGTTTAGTACTATTCTTAAAATAGTACTAGTATTCTATAGTATACTAATTCTATAGTTTAGCGTAGTATTCTTTATTATAGGTTTATTTAATTAGTTTAGGTGTTATTATTTAGCTAGCGTTCTTCTTAGAGCGCGAATCTATATACGTAGCTACTTAAATTTCTTCTTTATCTAGTTTTTAGGTACTAATAGCTATCTTAACTACTATCTTACCTTTCTTTCTATAGACTATTAGAGGGTGCGCTTAGTAGATATAGTTATAGCCTAGGTAGTCGCCTTTATATAGCTAGTATAGCTTCTACTATAGGTATACTTTAATTTCTTAATTATATATAAATAGCCTAGAGAGTTTCTTTTCTTATAATAGTTTAGTTAGGTATACCTTATAGAAGAGATTCTAACACTTATCTCTTTCTACGTATCTTAGTTACTATTATCTAGCCTTTTAGGCTCTTAGATAGTTTATAGAAAATTCTTAGTATATTTTCTAGATATATAAATATACTTCTTTGTCTATAAGATACTCTACTAATTAGGCCGCTTTCTTAAGGGCGTCTAACGTCTTCTAGAATTCTTTATTAGTAAATAAGATATTCTAATATACGTATTAATAATTCTATACGTTATAGAATTCTACGTATATCTAGTACTATTATACATTAATACGTTATTAGATAGTATCTAGAGTAAGGTATTCTATATACGTAGAGTACTCTAGTATAATAGCCTTAACCTTAGTTAGGTACTATTCTAAGTTAACCTTATCTCTCTAGTATATTATATAGCTATTATTATAGCATGCTATCTATATAAGGCTATTATAGTCTACCTAGATTATCTTAACTATCTTCTTTTTCTTTAGGTATTTTTGTATAAAGTATTCTTTCTTACTATAGATAAGGTATAGTTCTTTCTTAAAGTACTATATCTTTTCTTTAGTTCTACAAGTCTATTTTCTCTTCTATAGAGTTCTAATCTAGTCTAGGTTTATAGAGTCTCTCTAGAATAGAGTCTATAGTTATCTAGTTCTAACTATTAGTAGTATAGAGCGTTCTCTACTCTATTAACGTTCTAAGTTTTATTTATACTATTAGTTATTAATTTTTACTACTATTTCTATTATGTTACTTAGATTCTCTAGTTACTTAGCGTACGCGATATTGTTCTTAACTAACTTCTTTAGTTCTTTATAGAAGAGTTCTACTAGCGTAAAGTTATTCTAGTCTAGGTAAGCGCTTAGCTACCTAAATATTACTACGTACTAGAATGCTAAGCTTATCTACTATAGTTAGAATAGCTTTTTCTAGGCTATCTTATATACGTTAACTTTTCTAAACGTTTCTTAGAGATATTTTATAAACCTAGTCTAGCTTTTAAAGATTTTATCTATAGACTATTATATCTTCTTTATATTACTCTTATTTTCTAGCTAGTCTAATATATAGAGTTTAGCCTACGTAAAAGCTTCTTCTTTTATATTTATTATAGCTTCTAGAATCTTATTCTTATTCTATAGAAATACTATAGCGTTATACTATAGATAGAGTTCTATAGCTACTAGAAATACGTTAAGATTCTCTCTTTTACTATTAAAGCGTTGTAGTAAGGTAATCTTAGCCTATACCTATTATTTTACTATAGCTAGCTCTTCTACCTATTAAACGCTTATTTTCTAGAGTACTATAATAACTTATTAGAGTTCTATAATCTACTCTTCTATAGTTAGCTTCTAGGCTTAGGCCTTTCTAGATTAGGTTCTAACTATTAACATAGTTATTCTACTCTTTAACGTTAGGTAGTTATTTTGTTATAAGCTATTCTCTTAACTAAGACTAAGGCTTACTTTTATAAGAGAAGGTAAGAGGTGTGCTTTAGGCTAGAATCTTTAATAATAAAGAGGTAGAGGTAATAATACTATAAATCGCAAGTCTCTATAGTAATTTAATAAATAAAGTAATAACTATAAGAAGCTATAAGAAGTAAGCTTCTTCTAGTTATATATATATACTATCTTAGCTAGATTAGATACTAAGACTCTAGCTCTTGTAGATCTTCTAGATTAGAGCTAATTACTTAGATTAGTTCTAATCTCTCTAATTTGTCTAATCTACGTTACGTAACTCTAATTATTCTTATAACTCTACACGTAACCTCTTATCTTATAACTCTTAGGCTTAGCCTACTATTTTCTTTATTCTAGCTAGTTAACTCTGTTTTCGATTCTATAATTGTAATAGCTTTCTTAAGGTTCTTTTTATAAATATACGCTTAATAGCTAATAGAGACATAATAAGCTACTAATAGTTTATAATCTATTACTATCTTATATAGAGTTTTCTAGCTATTTAATTTAATTAGTATAGTATTAAGAATTTAAATAGCTATAATAAATAGCTCTAAAGCTAGCTTTTTAGATAATCTAGCTATAATTCTTATTACTTAGCTTTTTATAATTATTACGTCTTTAGCTTTCTTTATATAACTATTCTACTTAGGTATCTTAGATAAGCTAGACTTATATTTAATACCTAATTTAATATAGATCTTAGTAAGCTTATTACTAAAACTCTTCTTATTATTAGTTCTAAGTATAATAACTAAGTACTTAAATTAATACTATAGTTTAGTAATTATTCTACGTATAGTAGATATTAATACTACTCTACTTTTTATAAGTAACGTATATTCTTTATACTAGCCTAAGAATTTATTAATTATATAGAGTTTCTACTTATTCTTATTAAAATAGATTTCTTCTATTAGTAGTAGTTAAACTAAATCTATCTTTATTTAGTAGAAGAGACTCTTTATAGATATTAACCTAGATTTCTAGAAAACTTAATAATTTATTTTTAACTATATATAGATATTATAGTTCTTCTAGTTAACTAGAAGTATATTCTTCTTAAGCTTAAAGCTAGTAATAGCCTCTTCTAGATATATAATAGCTTTCTTATTAGAGTATATCTATAGTTAATAGATTTTAGCTCTAGTAGTAATTATTACTAGTTATAAATTCTTTAATAGTTAATATACTATTATAAATATAGTAAATATTTTCTATAAATTAGAATAGCTATTTTTATCTATATTAAGTAGCTAGTACCTTTATTTATACTCTAAGTTATAGACTATATTACTAGGCTTATTTTTATATAAAACGTCTCTACTAGAGTTAAAGTAGATTCTAACGTCTTAAAAGTACGTAAGCTCTATAATATTTATAAAGAAGCTCTCTACTAACGCTATATAGATAAGGTGTATTAGAGTTAGTTCTAATAGAGTATTAGTCTAGAGAATTATCTCTTTCTAAGCCTTAACTCTTATAGCTTACTCTCTAGCGTATATAATAACATTTAAGTTAGCTTCTACTATCTTTTTCTAGCTCTAATTCTCTAAGTTATAGACGTAAATATTAGAGCTAGAGTTATAGATCTACCTATTAATAAGGTATAGAGCTATTAGAACTATCTTCTAAGTTTCTAAAATCTTAGCTATTATACTAAAGAAGTAGAATATAAGATTAGTAGAAGAAATACTACTTATTAGCTTATTATTATTAAAGCTTAGTAGAGTAGTACTTACTTTTAGCGTAGATTTATTTTACTATTTAGAGAACTAATTAGTAGCTTATTTAAGCTTCTTAGTCTACTTTTTTTTCTTTTTTTTCTTATTAAACTTAGCCTAAATTTCTGCGTTAGAGTTCTAGTCTACTAGGCGAATCTTTAGGTTAACGTAAGAATACTTACTAAACTAGTAGTAATGCCTATAGAAGTACTCTAGTATTTCTTCTTAAAACTTACTATATTTCTAGCTCTAGTTCTATTATTATAATACTATACCTAGTATTATATACGTCTCTAGGCTAGCTATAATAAGTTTAGTAGCTCTCTATAGCTATCTATATTCTATAATAAGGTCTATATAAATAGTTACGTAAGCCTAAGTGTTAAGTACGCTTTATTAAGTAGTTAGAGAGCTTTAAGTAGCTTTCTCTAGGCTTATATACCTTATACGTCTAGTATCTTAAGCTTAGCTATATAGTTAGTAATCTAGATCTATTTATTAAGCTAGTTATCTAGTTTATTACCTCTCTAGATCTTCTAGACTTTCTAGTATTATTCTAGTAGTACGTCTTATTATAACGCGTTAGTTATTATAACCTATTTCTTTAAGCTTACTAACCTCTTATAGACTATATTCTTATCTATAATATATAGTATAAAATAGGTAACGTACTTTATAAGCGAACCGACCACACAAGCGAGCCGACTACCTTTTTCTTAGCAAGAAAATCAACGAAAATTAACCTGTTTTTCTTAAATAACTAAGCGAAACCTTAATATTTTTCTATAAAAATTTTAATATATATTCTTTATAGTATATTACACCTTATACTAAAGTTGCACTAAGATATATTACGTAATTAAAAAGCTATACGTATTAAACTAACTTTTAAGAAAAAATCTAGTTTTCTTCTAGTAAGTACTATTATATCTTTATAATAATATATAAAACTTATAGTATATAATAT
>NW_022987214.1:2104641-2297806 GCF_010094035.1 Trematosphaeria pertusa | reverse complement strand
GGTGTAATATACTATAAAGAATATATATTAAAATTTTTATAGAAAAATATTAAGGTTTCGCTTAGTTATTTAAGAAAAACAGGTTAATTTTCGTTAATTTTCTTGCTAAGAAAAAGGTAGTTAGCTTGCTTATATAGTCGGTTCGCTTATAAAGTACGTTATTAATTATTATAGTAATATATTCTAATATATCTCTTAGAGCTTTCTTCTTAAGTAAGTACTTCTTACTCTTCTTCTTATATATATTCTTTTAATTCTAATACTCTAATCTCTTATTAGCGTTAAGGTTCTTTATTATTATAGCTTCTTATTTAATTATTAATAGTATTAGGTATTTAGATTTCTCTAGAGAAGTTAGTAGTACTAATTTCTCTATATCTAGATTATAGTATTTCTAGACTCTATACTAGATAGCTTTCTTCTTAATAAGAAACTTCTAGTATAGCTAATTCTATAGTATACTAAGAATCTTAATAGCTTTTATAATATTAGTAACTATAATAGTATTCTCTATTATAGAAATTATAGTATATAGAGCGAATTTAATTATATATAGTATATTTCTAGAGTAACTCTAGAATCTATTAGTAATAATAAGGTATATAAGTTAGTAACTCTATTATCTAATTATTTTAAATAAACTTAGTAGGTTTAATTTATAGTAGTAGGCAAATCCAAGCTTATAACTATTAGGTAAATTGTAGAGTATTAAGACATAAGTTAATTAATTAAGAATACGAGAAATATAGCTATATATATACATAACCAGGTTACGTAAAGTAGTAACTATATTCGGCAACACAAAAGGCCTATAGAATCTCACCGTCGTCTCCCATTCTCGCTCCGCTTGTGCTTCCGTCACTACCTCTTCGCCTGTCGCAGCGACTTAGTTCCGTCAGATGCTCGTAATACACTGGCGCTGCCGGCATCGTCCGATGCGACTCCTCTCCAGGTGTGGTCACGTGCATGAGGTGGTTTTTTTTGGCCAGAGGTCCTCTGGTGAGTAATCGTCAACTTTGGGCCAGTTCGACAACGTGGGGGTCTCGCGTCGCTTCACGGCATGCTCTTGGACCTTCGCCGTTCCAGGACTTCGCCCGCTGGGAAAGACTGGCTTCGCTGCAGGAGGATTTGGCGTTCACGAATGTAGCATGCAAAACCTGTTTACCTAGCCTGAAGGCCGTTTGAGCCTAACGTATTCTAGGCGCCGGCAAAGAACGCTGAAGGCCTGTGGGAGCTGTTTAGCAGACTCAAGAAAAGGCTATGTGTGTAACGCATCAAGTCACGTGAGTAGAGCCTAAGTCCGGTAACATTTTCCCAGCCGACCTGATGCTTAGAATATTGAATCAGTAGACACTTCTAAGATGCTTCGACCCTCCGTTAATTCTGCATTAAGCGTATTCCTCACAAGCTGACCCAATTGGGTATAACACTCATCCTGCTTCCCCAAGCCGTGAATGCTCTTGAAGTAGGATTATGCATTCGCCACGTCTCCGACACCTTCACGCCAAATCCGGATACCTCTTCGCCATCTCTTCATGCTCCTGATCCGCAACTGCAAACTCCCACCCCCCATCCAGCCCATTCCCCAACCCGCCCTCCACAGCCCTAAACCCATACACATTCGTCCAGTCCCACCCGGACAAATTCGTCTGCTGCGGAGATATCCTATACGTCAACCAACACAACGCGCTCTGATCCGACACCACCTCGACTCTTGAATCCGTCACTTTAACAACCGTTCCGGGACCCTCCGTGCGCAGCGTCGTGTACTCGGATATGAACCGCTCCGCTACGATCGATGCATTAGGCGAGACGCTGATTTCGCCGAGCGAGAATGCGGTGTAATTTGGCAGGAAGAAGGAGGAGATTTGCACCGAGAGGTTGGAGAGCGGGTAGGTGTAGTCGCCGCCGAGGGCGATAAGCGCGCCGTAGGCAGTGGCGGCGGCTTGGGCGGCGGAGGTTATGTTGACCATTTTTTTTGGTGAGATGGGGTTTGGTGGTGAGGTAGGGCTGTTAGCCTCGCGGTTCGGTTGGGGATTTATATGCTGTGGTATTACATCATGGCTTGATGAGGCTGCAGTCGCGTCGACCACTTGAGGCTGAAGTTGGCGTGCCTTGGACGCCTGAAGTGACTAGTTTCGCGCCGTGAGGCTGCTTTTGGAAGGGATCTTTGCGGTTGCTGTGGGCTAGGAGAATTGAGGAAAGCTGACGGCTTAAAATAAGCATTCGCTTGTTTTACGCAACCGGGTTAGCTTACTCTGGATACCTCCCCCATACCTTTCTACGAAATGTTTTCCCCCCGCAAGCGACATCTTGATGCCGAGAAGTGGCGCTTGGTACTTCTTTATAATAGTAGTGCGCTATTGCTAGTTGAGAGATTGTCGATACATTCCTGAGATAACGCATATTGTAATCAGAAGTACCTAGGTAGGTTTGAATTGCATCGTTCTTAGCGCGTGGAGACCTCTGGACCAGTCAATTTGAATTCTGCGCTCTTACGAAGGCAATTCCTTCACTTTGGGTATACGTATAGCTTCATTTTTCTCTGCGTTTGCGGCCACAAAATTCTATTGTTAAGTAATACCGATGTGACAATGTGGCTAGCTTGTGGTCCTGTCTTCCTTTGATGCACTACCCTTCGCGTACAAATTGGCATGGCAAGTCTTCGTCCCTAGCCAGACCCGAAGACCCGTCTATATAATTACCAATGCTGATTGTTACCAGGTAGCCTTGCGCACAGCAGTATGCTGGCTATGGCGGCTTTCCGAGACGATGGAAATTTCGATTGGGAAACGCCATTGAGGAGAGCTTTTTCTATCTGCATTTCTTAAAATTCACGAACAATAGGCCTGGCCGCTAGGGGTAGCTTCAGGAGACGGATTGCTCAGCCTGGAGGCCTTCAGCGGAGCGCAGCGCGCGCAGTCATCGATTCGCTCGACCTCGTCATAAAGAAGATGCGAGCATACTACATATACAGTACCAGCAAAAAAGACGCGATATTCTAAACTCCGCAGGCAGAAGGGGTAATATCAAAAGGTTCAGCGGTTTAGTACAGAAAGGATCCACGGTTCAGTGTAGGCAACATCCAGCAATGGAGAACGTTGACGCCCAACGCTTTTCGACCAAGAAGACACGCAGTCAACCTTCAGCGGAGAATACATATATTCTAGGTATCAGTATACAGCACTGATGGCCTCCAGGATGTACTTTGCAGATTCTACTATCCGAAGGTTAAAACGCGTCGCCTATTGCAAATTACATCCTAGTTTTATTTCACTGAGGTTTGCCTTCGGGTAAGGTGCTAAAACATCGATCTCACTATCGTCGAACTCTGCGAGCTTTCCACTTCGAGGGAGGTGAGGGCGAATGTTCCAAGGTTAAAGTTCGTGAATTCTTTGCGGCGAGATCGCGCGAATTTTTATGGCAGTATGGGATTAGTTCTCCTGGGGTCCTTCAGCATTGGATACGAATATTTGACCAACCGGTATAATAAGCTGAAGCCATCCATGCTCAGTAATCATCCCGGAGTCGTTCTTCTTTCCATTAACCCGCACTACTTGCAGCAGGCGCTGAGGAAGCGCGGAGCAGAAGAAATGCGAAAAGAGATGGGAACAGCAGGTCGCTTTCTGGCATCTGAGGTGCAGGACACTGACATAGTCGAGATGGACCACTTCTGCGATTTCTTCCATTGAGTTGGGAGTACAAAATCATCAAGCGCATATATGCCCCTGTCGCACTATCTAGTCGGGTGTGTTATATTTTCATCCGCACCGTCCTATAACTGATACAGCCCAGACTCGGAGCCGTGTGAGCCAGAACGCTAAGATCATGGCGGGCCATAAACGTACAATCGACAGGAAATTAAAACAGGTCGAAAAGCAGTTGGAGATGCGAGTAAAGGAACTAGATGAAAACGAAAAGGAAAATCAAGCCCTGAGAGATCAATTGGACGACCAAGTCCTGAGATTGCAGGCGCAAGCAAAGCAGAAAGACGCCCAGATCGCCGAAGTCCAAACCACACTAGAAAATGTGACCAAAGCATTCAGCAGCGTCATATCTGCGGCATCATACCGATATTCTCTTGCAATTCAGTACCTAGACGACGCGACACAGGAGATGCTTCTGCGGAGCTTCAAGGAGGATATCACGGAGGCGCGTGACGCATGGATTGAGCCTGGATTGCTCTAACGGGAGGAGGTGGAGGAGGAGCTGGAGCAGTCGGAGTAGGACCAGTTGGAGTAGGACTAGCTGGAGGTGGCAGCCTCTCTGGACACTCAAGAAACTCAACAGGTGGGTGGGGACTGTGAGCCCTGACCGGAGCCTGGGATGATTGGTGGGGAGGAGGTGGTGGAGGAGCCTGTGGAGCAATGCGCGGGTGTACATTAGTTTCCTGGTCGTCGACTCTTTCTTGACCGCTGCAATCAAACCCCGTCACCTCATCTACGACTCCTCCAACATTAGGCTCCCGCCAACGGCATCGGTAAAGTTGTTTGGCGCCGACATACAAGAAGTGGAAGAGACGCCGCACACCATTACAGTGGACGAGATCACTGTTAATGGTCGCCACATAACAGTGGCTGCGGTGTGTAACTGGACGCTGAAGGAGAGCCACGCACTTCACATCGTCCAAGCTACCCACTTCCAGCTCCTCCAGGATGAGCTTTGCCGAGTCAATCCGCAATATGCTCTTCAATTTGGATGGCTGCTGGTATCATTTGAAATGTCCTAGCCTCTTGATGGCCAGCTATTTTACAATTGTCCTGCAGAGACGGCGGACGAAGGAAAACCACCCAAGTTCAGCAAGAAGTGACAAAAAACCTCCTCCTTTGTCCCTCTTGGACGGGTCATAGACGAAACCGATTTCTCGGTACACAAGTGGCTCTCCGTTCGGTGTGACTCCAATGACTAAGGAGATAGTGGTGGCAGCCTTGAAGCCATGCTTCTTGTAGAAAGGGGCTGCTTCAACTGTGGACTCGAGATATGCTTGGTAGCCGCTCTTTCTGCACTGATCCATGCCCCACTGCAGCATCAGCGAGCCCGTTCCAGATCTCTCATGGGCAGGGTCTACTGCAATGAATGGAGACCTAGACTTGCATCAGCCAACACCGTATTAAATATTAAGATATGCGATATATCGGGCTTTAGAATGCATTTGTTGAGCATGGAACGAACAACATTCGACGATAGGGTTTTAGGGGAAAGAAGGAAAACCGAGCTTACGGTAACACGGCGCGAATGCCATGACCCTATTGTATTTGTTTTCGGTCTGTCTTGTCCATTCATTCAGAACATCCAACGCAGTTCCCGCGGGCCATATCCACGGAGGCTCCACATAGTCCTCGTCATCGACTGCGTGCGCCCACTTTGCAAACCCGATAATGCGGCCTGCTGTGCTCTCCGAAGTCTTTCCTTCCTCAGTGTCACGTGAGCTCTTTAGAGGATTGCAATCTTCGCTTTTCGCATCGACAAGTCTCACGATTAACACCGTCGTGTTCGTATCCTGAATATCGGCTGATGTTTTCAACTCAATAGACGCCTGCAGAGCCTCGCGAGTCTCTGGTGTGGGGAACTGCGCTCGTAGCATGGCGTTTGGGCCAAATGATGCCATGTGTATCTCCGCAATGCGTGCCGAATCGGCTAGCTGGGCTGACCAGAGCAATAGTGACATGCTTTAAGCTCCAAGGTAGGCACAACTGCAGGCCCGTGTTGCGCAGGCGATGTGGGTTAGTGTAAGAACGAAGTGAGAAGAAAAACTTGTCCAAGTCCTCGCACAAGGCCGGGCGGAGAGCTGGGGCTTTGCCCGCTTTATCTTTGCACTCCGGTAAGCCGCCCTCCAGCGGCTTGAGCCGCCAGCTGCGCCGTGGAACACAGAACTTTTACGTGGCTCTACAAACTGTGTTCCGGAGAGGTTGTCCGTTATTGCCCCTTATAGGCAAACGTCTAGGAAAGAGTGAACGCGGAAATAGTATTAGTGAAGTGGTGACGAAAATTATTTTAGCTATTCCTGAAGTACAATCAGCGCTGATCCTGTGCAGCTTTCATGGCGACAGCGATCGAGGGTTGCAATCACAGCCAAGCATAATGCTCGTTTGTTCACCCACAAAGGTGGTGCAGCGCCTTTCTCACCGGTGTCATCGTACCACAACAGGCTCGCAATCCTGTCCTCTTCCCGTTCCACCATGTCATGTTCCATGTGGATATGCAGCAACCTGCTTGACCAATGGTGTCAGGTCCCATAGCTTGACAACATCAAGCTTCCATTGTGCAGCTTCCGTCTATGCAGCCTAGAGAGTGCCCTTCATGTAGCGCATTTGCTCATCGTACTTCCCAGCGATGGGTATCTTCGATTCATCTGCAGAGAGCCGGCTGGCTGTTTCGTCTGCTTCGATGACCAGTCGCAGAATGTAGAGCACGTTGTTCCTTGATTCGGTGTCGTGTCTACCATAATAGCGATGCGTCCAGATCCCCCAAACTTAGTTTCCGGGGGTTCCAGCGATGGCGCCTTTTGTGGGCGGGTCTTCTCCGAAGAGGTATTAGCAAGCGAACTACTCCTTTGCCGAACGCCAACCCATATGATTAATATCTGAGAGGATTGCCAGGCGCAGACTAGTTCCTGTTGCTGGAAGAGCCATATGCTGACGAAGTAAGGCCTCGTCTCTCTCACTTCGTGTTGACAACTCGCTCGCGGGGACGTCTCTGACCAGAGGGGATCGTTCGATATTTGCAGGACTGACCTTGACGTGACAGTTCGTGGGATTAGGGCGCTAGTCGAGTTTTGCGTAGTACTTCTTTTCCGATGTCGGAGCAGAGGATGCTCCCAACGCACTTGTGCCCTTTTGACTGCCAGATACGCAGCCCTTTCACCAATTCCTGCATCATGCACTGAGGATAGCATCGGCCTCTGATCCCGGAGGGCAGAACACGCTGTCAATGCCATGGACAATGTTGTCAACGACCTGGTCCTCTTGGAATCACTCGTCACAGATGGGTTTCGGAAGCTTTCGCAAGATAGTGAATCTGACAGTAGTTTGGAGCCTGGTTTTTATCGACAAGGATCCAACTAGTCATTTGTTCATCTTTTGCTAACGGAACCGAGGTAAGAAATAGGGATTACTCGAGGAGTGAGCGAGTCAATCCGAGGCTGAGGTATTCGTCCGGGCCGTGACGCATTCTTCCGAGCCCTGAAGGTGAGGTGGTATAGAACAAAGTTCGAGGAGCGGGAGTTGGGCAGGCCATCATCTTGACTGGAACTCATTGCGGAAATTCTTATGGGACAACAGAGAATGCGAAGGCGGAAGCGTGAGGAAACGGAAAGGCGGTATTCCGTTTCCTTCGAATCGGCTAGGCATCACGAGGATGGACGGACGGACGGGAGGTGTATGCAAAGGCTCTGCTGTATCACGCAAAGGAAGCCAATGAGAGATTGAAAAGCTGGGGACCTGATACATACTTCCGTTTCCAGCGGATAGCCGCCTTCAGCCCGCATTCGTGGCAAAGGTAAGAGCACCTACGTAGTTGTCAGATGCAGCGTCCCTCATTAATCGGCTCCTCATAGGCTACAGTTAGCCTCAACCCCGCGGCTGTACTCGCCTCTCGTTCATCGTTCGCGCTGAGCCCACTTTTCGGGACGTATTATCGGCACAAGTGGGCGTCCGGCCAGTGCCCGGCCCGTTTCGCAACTCGAGTTCAACCGTTTTTAGCTGAATTCGGCCCCGAGGGGCGCGAGTCAACTCCTTTCCATGCAATGCAGAGCCTCGCCCTGAAGAGAATTCTAAAGCCTCACCCTAACACAACTGCACGAGATACACTATTCCATTCTACCTCATAAATTTGCGACATCGCACGCTTGCGTTTTCATGTTCTTTCTAGTTCGACGACATCGAGATGAGTCTTAGCCATACTCGCCGTGGACCCGGTGACAGTCATCGGTCTTCTAGCCTCTCTGACCAACCTCATCCACGCCAGTAGAGCTACCCTTCGCGTGGTAGACAGCTTCAAGGATGCCGATCGGGAATTATTAAGCCTTTCAAACGATGTTTCCGTCTTCGCGGAAGCCTTGAGTGGCTTCGAACGAGTGCTTCGCAGCCGGCAGACGATACACCGGATATCCCCATCGGTGATTGAGACCATGCTCGCAAACTCTTTGGATACTATCCACACGCTCGACGACCGGTTACAGCAGATGTCCAACTCCAGTGTGTCAACTGTGCGGCGGGTGAGATGGGTCCAAGGTGCGTCCGCAGTGAAGAAGCTGCACGATCGGTTGAAAGAACTCAACATGATGCTGCAAACCTTCCTGGCTATCACTCACGCGTCAGTCGCGCTTCTTACCCACGCTTAATTTATGGCTGACATTACAACTAGCGAAACTTTTCTCTCCGTGGCTACCCAATACCCACAATACATGCTTCTAAACACCGGCACGAACGAAGCAGTCGTAGGGGAGGCTTCTAATTCCCTGCACGTTCCGCAAAGAATCACTGGCCCTCGCCGCCTCTCAAATGCGAGCTCGTTGGCAACCCTAGAAAGCACATCCGATGCTACCGTATCGTCCATGGACTCCCTGACACTGGGCAGTTCAGATTCGAGCTCCGGAAGCGTGTCTACTCGTCATACCTCAGAGAGCATAAGGCATCTGTGACCACTCCTAACAACGCAAGATTCAACTGAGAGGATGGATAGAACGAAGTCGACATGGACTGGTAGCAGTAGCCAGGAGACTCTGGTAACGCGCCGATCATGTCGCTATGATTGCTATTGCAAGTGTCACGAACAGGACGCGAGCAGGCTTCATCGAGGTATCCGAAAGCACAAAGCAGCCAAAGCGAGATGTACGGATCCATTGTGCCAGTCGAAACTGGTTGTTGAGGATAAGATCCAAACGCAATCGAAGTCGTTCATCCGGGCACTGTCCCAAGCCATCTCGTCGAAGAGCATAACCCTTCGCTACGATCTCAACACCTATCGAATGGTATCAGAGGGCTCTGATGCGATGCGCTATGTCAAGCATGGGAACTTGGAGAGGTTGAAAACTTGTATTGAATCGGGTGAAGCCACTATATGGGACACAGCGCCAGATGGATGGTCCCTCCTTCACGTAAGTATGGCCTGGTGACGTTTAGCGCGAAGACATGCTGATGGACCAAGACTGCCGCCTATAATCGTCAACTCAATATCGTCAAGTACCTCATGGACTTGGGTGTCGATACGGAAAGTGGAGATGTTGGGTCAAGGTCCGTTGTCAGTGAAGATACTTGTTACCACTCCGACTAAGGTCACCAGGAAGCCAGCCGATCTCGCCATACTCAAGTCCATTGGCCAAGATGCAACGCAAGTGGAGCATGATATTGTGGAAGTGTTCTCTCAAAAAGACGATTTCATGAGTGACTTCGAATTTACTCCAATTCGCGTTGCAGTCCTCGAAATGTATTCCCCCAAGGATGCAGAGCGGCCACCACTGCAGAAGGAAGCCCCCTCACAAAGCCTTTCCATCACAGTGAATTATTTAGCAGCTCAATGCCTTTATTTGCAGTAGTTCTGACATGGCGACAGATTAATACAGCTTGTTGACGATGCTAACAACGCACCGGTTAGTACGAATTGGGCGCAATGGAAATCAAAATATAGGCATCGCTCGCCTCTTTTCTCAGATATACTGGAGTACTTTCGCGCATCGGCTTTCGAGCAGCCCCAAGGCGCCAAAATTATTCACAATCTTGTCGATCGCCAAGATAAGAAGTTCAGCTGGACGCCTCTTCATTGGGCTTCCTCCGCTGGACGCGTGGACAAGATGAGAATACTTGCCGACCATGGTGCAGACCCAACGATCCTTTCGAATCTCAATGCCAACATCCTTCATGCCACGGCGGAGTCTAAGATTGACCGTGGCCTGGCCGGGGCTCTAGCCATTTAGAGACGGTGCTCTGATCAGCTCGATATCAACCAACAGAATAGGTGGGCCGAAACACCACTACATGTTGCTTCATGGTGCTCCGCGGCCTGCGTCAAGCTTTTGTTAGAAGCCGGAGCATCGCCGAATGTCCAGCAAGAGGACGGTCAGGTCTCCCTCCACTGCGCGGGTCTGTCAGGACGAAGTGAAGATAGACGAGCGATCGCCTCTCTCCTGTGCAGCGCAAATAGCGGCATTCATATCAATATCCAAGATGTGGACGGAAGGCCGCCCCTCTATGATTTTCTGGACGACCCCAAGTGCGTTAAGATTTTGATTGACAGTGGCGCGAAGCTGGATTTGATCGATGATTCTGGGAAAACTGCCTTCCATCACGCCTCTGCTCAGGACGAAAGCGAGTCATTGCGACTCTTGCTGCATCATACGGACAATCTCGCACTAGCTGCAACCAAAGATCATGAAGGAAACACTCCGCTTACAACAGCGCTGTCAGCCTCGCATGTTGAGTGCGCCCTGACCCTTCTTGGCTTAGAAGACGGAGGCGATATCATCAGTAGCGAGGGCTGGGCTGCAGTGCATTATGCGGCCAGAATAGGCCACCCAACTCTGCTGGAGGAAGTGCTAACCCATGGGAGTTTCATGAAAGGCATGAAAACGATGGATGGGAAACGAGCAGATACCGTCGCGGTGGAGGCTGGGACTTGGTCTGGGGCCATTAAGAACCTGATACGGAGATACGACTATCTCTGAGGTTGACGAGGTGGCAAGACCAGCCCACCACAGCTCCTCGGGAAGGGGAAAACTGTTCCAGAACCTGGGTGAGTTTGAAGATTCTCTCTGAGTTGCATGCATTTCACTCCACCGGGCAGGACAGTCTTACAATAATACTTATGACAGTACCATATAAGCTTGACAAGGTCTAGAGGTTACTAACTGTACGTTATTTTAGGTTGCCTTTCCGAGACTCGAATAGTTCTTCTTGGGAAAGAGACCTCTGACATGCTGGAGCTCCTCTCGAGTGCGCAGTACAGCTTCCAAATCCGAAGAAGTGAACATCAGTGACCTTCCTTCTCCGCGAAGCTTCAGCCATTCGTCATCTCCAGTTGCCAGGCCCGAATATGGCTTGTCGTGTTTCTTCAGGGTATGTTGAAGCATGTCGATAGCCTCCACCCATTCCGGCTCTTCACCCCAAAATCCCGGCAATCCCATGGAGACACGAAGATCCAAGCTACCGAGCCACACAGAGTCGATATGCTCGCCAACAGCCGACAGAATTGCATCCAGGTTCTTGATCCCTTCCACCGATTCGATTTGGATGATCACGGCCGCTTGTTTGTTTTGGTTCTCCCAAAACGAGAGGTCGGGATCGCAGCATTGCATGGAGACACCGGGAATCCAGCGTCCCGGCGGAGCAGACCGCTTCCCATTGTTGCGGACTCCAAATCGTGCGGCTGAGACGATGTGTCGAGCTTGCTCCAAAGTTTCGACCTGCGGAATGACGACACTCGCCCCCGCGTCTAGCGCATATCCTATAGCCGCACGGCTCGCTTCCGGCACTCTATGGCTAACCATCATAGAGCAAGATAGTACGAGCTTTTGTCTTCTTACCTGACCAACGCCGCACTCTTTCCTTCACTCACGAACTGGATATCCTGTACTATCTGCGCCGAGAGAGATCTGGACAAGCAACGCCAGAGCGGATATTGCATACCTGAGTCATAGTTTCCACAGACATACTCGCATGCTCCCACTCAACCCATACGAAGTCAAATCCGAGCTGAGCGACTATTTGAGTGACGGATCGAGAAGCCAGGACACAGAATATGCCTATCAGTGGGGGGATGCGGCCCGCGTAGGCATCCTCGATAGCCTGGCGAGCTTTGTGTGGCTGCGAGAGGTTGGGCGCTCGGTACGCAGCCATGCCTTTGCTGGAGTACTCATTATGCTCTTGCCCTAAGGGTGGAATCTCCATAGCAATTTGTAGCCAGATGAATAATTCTTTAACGATGGTCTTACTAGGCGAGGACGAGAACGATGTAGGTCTTGCGATTGTAGCTGTGACCGTCAAATGGAGCGGCAAACCACTCGAATTTATGTCTCATTTTTCAGCCTTGCTGGCGGTTAGTGCCAACGCTGTATCGTAAGTAGGCGGAGGGAACCGCCTACGGAGCAGCTCACCGGTTGCTGCCCCACTCTTGATTCGTGCTCGCGCGCCGATTCTCTACAATTTGAGACAGTCAGCAAACGAGACTTTGTGTGTTCGAGTTTCAATGTCCCACAGCATACAAACAAACGCCGGAAACCAAGAAAAAGACCGCGCGGGTAATGCCATATATCCTCTCGGGCCCAAGGCTGAAGACAGACAAACACTCGCCCGGAGTTCCGTTCCAATCAGCTTCAGATATTCTGCAGAGCCTTATCCGCTGATGTATAAGATTATATAAAAGCTTCCTTGAACGACGCCGCATGTGGGGGTCATGCTTCGGAGGGGTGGGGAGAAGTTTGCCGGCATGATGTGGCCAAGGCCAGCCTGCTGCGCTCAAGTCCGAGAAAGACGTCCACGTCGACTTACTAGGATTAGTGGCCTGTGGTGTTGGGCACCTCCAGCGCAAGCACTGCATAGATCTTCCGCTGTTACCTTTTTGAAGGCAATCGTTGTTTGTATACATATACAATCATCAACACCACCCGGGCTAGGTGCAAAATCGCCGCTCAATATGGCTTTTGCGTAATCTCTGTTCACGCTCGGCATTACTTTTGGAAGGCTTCCACGCCTCTCAGACACTCCCGATTGCCCGCCTACCGTACTGTCGCCTTACAAGCTACTCCTCGCCTTCTCTTTCCCCTTCATCTCCCTAACCATCTTATACGCAGCATCCAAGCTCCTCCTCGTATGCTCAAAGTACGTGTGCGAAAACTCGCTGCTCGCCTGCCCACTAATCGTCCTTGCCTGAATACCATGCGTAATCGTGCCGCCCTGTTCACGCATTAGCCCACACTTCCCTATTCCCATCCCTTTCTACCCATCAAGGCGGTGCGCAAAATAGCCACACTCACCCTCATCAGATGAAACACCTTCGCAACCTCCCACCGATCCCTCCTCGGATCCCACCCCACAATCCTGCTATACTCATCCATGAGCTCGTCCATACCCGGCATTCCCGCTTTCCTCTGATTCTCTACATCATATACCTCGCCGCCCTGATCGTCCCTCGCTTTCGCAGCAGGTCCACCGGGTAGACTTGCGCGATTCCAATACGGACCCACGACATACACAGTATCCAGAAGCGGATGGCCAATCGTACTCAATTCCCAGTCCAGAATCGCAATCACGCGTGGCTCCGTCGGATGCAAGATCACATTGTCGAACTTGTAGTCTCCATGGACGATGCTAGCGCGATCAGAAGGGACGTTTCGTCTAATGTAATCTACGATCTCGTCGAAGTGGGGATGTGCGCGCCCGAGTTCCTCGCCAGTGGTAACGTCTTTGACTTTGGCCTGCTGGGCCTCGATGCGGGAGAAGGTGTTGCAGTGGCGGGTGTAGAAGCCCGTTTTCTTGCCGAAGCCCTGGAAGCCGATGGAGTCGGGGTCGATGGAGTGCAGCCAGGCGAGGGTGGCGACGAGGGAGAACCAGGCGGAGCGGCGCTCGGTGGGGGAGAGGTCTTTGAGGTCCGGATCGGTTATTATGCGGCCTTGGACGTACTCCATTACCTGCTTGTTGTCAGTCTTCCCGAGCTTGGTAATGTACCTAAGGCGATATGTCTGGAAGAGAGGAAATTGTTGCACATGACAGGGTGGAAAGGACATACATAGAAAGCCGTCCCAATGACCGATAGATCCATGCACAGACAATACACTTTGGGCACCGGGAAGCCTTCCACAGTCCCTAGTGCTTTTATAACCCTGTACTCCCGATCGACTTGATGCGCTACCGGCGAGATGATTGTCCCAGATGGCTTCTTCCGGAGGATGTACCGTGTGTCATTCGCATCGTCGACAAAGTACGTCGGATTGCTCTGCCCATATCCAATCTTCGTTGATACTATAGGAAGCTTCAAGGCTGGAATATGCTGCTGGAGATACCTCCCAAGTGCGCCATCGTCGAGATCATGGTGGGTTTTCGTCTTCGTGATACCGGACATTGTGTATGCGCAGTCTTCCACTCCATGTATTCTTTCAACGGAGAGGTGTCCAGTCCCTACATTTTGGCATGCAAAGAGAAACGTTGCGGTGAGCTTCGAGTAAGCGACGTAGAGGGGCTGTTAGCCTCGGTCCGCCTGGGGGTCCCAAAAGAAGCTAGCGTATGCGGGGTTGTAGACATTGAACTCCCTAATACACGAGCAATGGCGTTCTTCAAAGACTCGCTGGGTCGACTGGCTATAGCAAAATGTAGAGAATACCCAGTCCGCTTCTTTGCAAGCTGCGGAGGTAAACAAGTCTTCGAATCTAATCGTCGTCGCGGCAAGAATCCATCGAAGCCTAATGAGAGGACCTACACTCGTCTACGAGAGAAACCATCCTATGGAGGACCCTACCTTTCTTCAACCTCAATGTCGCGCCCCTATTTCAGTTGGGATATCGACTACAATCCGGATAGACTTCCGGATCCGTCCTTGGAACAGGTATCCCAATCGCGAACGAGAAGCCGGAGCAAAACTCGAGACCGAGAAACGCCGGCCGAAGAGACCAAAGTACCACGGAAAGATCCAATATATTCGTCCCTGAATCGAAACTAGCTCACGATGTGCCGACGCCCTCCACGCGGCGTATAGAATCCTTCCTCGCCATCCGCAGCCTCCCGTCGCACAACGTCAGCCTTCACGAACCCAAGTCCACCCACCATCAGCCCAACCCTTGAAACCCCTTCGCACAATTCGTCGGAAACCCTGAGATCCGACTGTATGCTCCCTGCACAAGGCCTCGTGGCCGCCCATCTGCAGCGGTGATCACCTACCCGTTGAAGCAGCCACTGCGAGCACCCCAGCCCGCGATAGATTGCCGTCCTCGTGGCATGCGCTCACCCCTATCGATCAATCCGTGACTGTTGATAACCCGCTCGCTCGAGATCTTCGCTGCACCGCCGGCACTTCTATATCGCGCCTGGCGCTCTCTGCGCTACTGTCGGCGGAGAAATGCGCCTCGCGACGCGAGATAATGTAAGCGTGCATATACCCAGCCGCCGATGAGCCTCGTGAGGGTGAGGGGTTGCGCGTGCGTGCGCAATGCACTCCTGTCAGTCAACGTCAAAATGTCAGACCGTGGTTGCGAATGCGTGAGATTGATGAGGTGTGTTCTCTGCGGCTGTGGGGGCTGTTTCTGTTTGTCTCGGCTGTCTGTGTATGGGCCGACGACATCTCATCTGCGCGCATGAATGTCATCCGGACTTTTCGAGCTGCTGTGCCTATACCGAGGCAGGCACGCTTTCAGGGTGCTGTATAGCTACGGTGGTGGAGTAGAAGTAGCTTAGCTGTCTGCTTGGTGATGCAATGACTGGGACGCCTTGGGGCATCGGTGTTCAGTGAGTTGGGCTTGAAACTGAGTCTTTCTCGCGATATGCTTCGAAAAGAGGAGATGTGGAAGTCCTTCATGGAGGCGTTCGCTGTTGGCGCGAGTTCGATGCAGAATGTGGGAGGCCTATGGGGTCGCGAGCAGGCTTTTGTAGGTGTCGAGTGTCGAAAACAGGTTTGTCGCATCTCCACGCCCGATTGTCTTCTTTGCATGCGAAGTGCAGCGTGAAGACCACCTGCAGTTGAGTCGAAGGTGGAAACGTTCTGCCTCAGGATACGGAAACCACGGATTACATAATCCAGCCTCACTGACGTAATTCCTCCCACCACCCATCCCTCACCGCACACCTCGCAGCCTTACCCCTATCCAGCCAGCAATCCCAGTCCCCATCTCCACGCGCAATTGCTCAACAGCACGCGGCAACCTCGCGTGAATTCCAGGAGAAATCCCCTCACACATCCCCTAAATTCTTACACACCTGGATCTCACACCTCGCATCGCAGATAATCCCGCCCCCGTCCCAGGCCTCCTTTTGCTTTTTTACCAGCCAGCCTTGCGTACCCGTTCGACGCCGCGCCGATAGAGAGGCACGGCTTGTTGCGCCCCCGCAAGCCACCCGCCCCGAGGAACCCAATACGAGGGCGGAGGGACCACGCCACCGGGGCTCTTCGGACCGCTAGTCAGCATCTTTCACGCTGACGTGCGGCGTGCGAGTTGAACTGCACTGCTGCTTGGAGGTGTACCTGTCATACGCTGTTTAGCCTTCCAGGACCATTCCTCGGGTGTGAAGCGTTTCTCAGGCAAGATAGGACAACAGTCGACATGTCTCCCACCCCCCAGCAGCAGCAACGCACCACCCTCCTCCGCCAAACCAGCCACGCCTTCTGCCAGGCCCTCCTCTCTCCCCCCACACCCACCACCCTCCTCAGCACCTACTTCACCTCCTCCACCCCCTCCAGCCCGCAAATCACCGAGCACGGTCCCGCCTGGGCGACCTCGCGCCTGCCCTTCCTAGGCAAAACCTTCACCGGCGTCCAAGGCTGCGAGGAGTACTTCCAGCTGCTGTCCGCGACGCTGGAGATGCAGCTGCCCGCGGACGCGTTCCCGGGGCCGGAGGGGTTTATCGTGGATGCTGAGGCCGGGATGGTGAGTGTAGTGGGCAAAGGGCGGTTTATGAGCAAGAAGACGGGGCGGGGGTGGGAGGAGACGTTTGTGTATCGGTTTAGCGGGTTTGATGGCGAAGGGCGGATTGGGTGGTGGGAGATCTGGGCGGATCCGTTGAGTGCTTGGGAGGCGGTTGGGGGGTGAGCTGGGTGAGTGATTGAGACTGGACTCATCGGCTGCTTGGATGTCGAGGTGTCTGTAGTATGAAAATGAAAGAATACAATCGATGAAACGAGATTGATGAGCTGACTTCTGTCTGTCAATTGAGCGTGCTGTGCTATCTAGCTAGCTAGCTGGCTGCCGTAGCAGCGAGCGAACGCAACCAACCAGTAAAATGACCGGTAGGAATAGAGGATAAAGAAATATCCGATCCGATCCGATCCGATCCGATGTCGAATGAATGAATACTCCAAGAGATGAGTATTCCGCAAGGCCCGCTCGCTCGCTCGCTCGCTGGAGCGGGAGTCCCGAAAAACGCCTGGTATCCATGCCCGAGTCCCCTTTGATCCCAATAATGCCGTAAGTAACCCAACCCGCTGATGTCATATCATAACAGTGCCATCCGATCCGCTCCGTACCAAAGAGCGCTCGCTAGTCGCCGTCGCTAAACAAAGAAAAGAAAAACACAGAAAGATGGGAAGATGGGCTTCGACTACTCCATCGCCGTAAACAGGCACACCTGCCGCGCCATCTGGCTCGCCAGCAGCAGCTCGCGGAACACCTGATCGACGCCGCCAGCAAAATGAATCGTGTAGCTCTCGACCTTGCCCTTCCGCCTCTTCTCGCCCCACACGAGCTTCGTCGGGCGGGCGTCGTCGATGCGCTTCCCGCTGCGGCTGCCGGGCTTGACCCAGTCGCGCTGGAACTCGAACAGGGTCTCGGGCATGACGTCGTCGTGCGGGTCGCCGGGCTTCCAGACGAACTTGCGGCCGCCGTAGGTGAAGCGGCGCGGGCTCCAGGGGATCTTCTGCTGGCGGTCCGGGTACTCCTTGATCGGGGTGGAGAAGGGCCCGCTCAGGCGGATGCAGCGCGACTTGTAGGCCGCCTTGCTGTCGCGCTTGTCGATGCCTGAGAGCAGGACGGAGATGCAGTGCTGCGGGTATTCGGCCACGCGGAAGAAGTCTGCCTGCGTCATTTGGTTGTCGCCCCGGTGCGAGGCCTCCAGCATGTACAGCGAGTACTTGTCGCTGTACTCGCGCGCCGTGTAGATGTACTTGCGGCAGCCGGAGGTGCTCCACTCGCGCGTCCGGTGCAGGTGGTAGGTCATGGGCGGCTGGGAGGGGTCGAGCATCGTGTAGTAGGGGATGTCGGGCGAGGGGAGTTCTTCGTAGAGCGGCGTGTAGGACATGGGCGAGTAGCTGGCTTGCCAGGTGAGGAGGTTGTGTACCTGGGGTCGTTAGCTGGGTTTGCCAAGAGCATAGGAGGGCTGGACGTACCGACGACAGACTGCCGCTCTCCTCGTCCAGATCACCGTTCGCGCCCCAGTGGTTCGGCGCCGGCACGAAGACGCACTCGTTCCCCTCCTCGTCCACGACGCCGCTCCCGCTCTCCAGGTGCGGCCGCAGCGCCCGCTGCCGCTCGCGGTGGATGGTAATCTGCGTCTTCACGATCCGCCTGTGCTCGTCCGCGTTCTCGTCCGGGGAGATGCTGGCGAGCGAGTGCTCGATTTCCTGCTCGAGGGCCAGCGCGGCGGCTTCGTGCTGCATGTAGGATGTGTCGTAGAGCTGTGCGTGCTCGCTCTCGAAGGCCGAGCTACGGAGCAGCTCCAGGTGCTCGTGGGACATGATCTCCAGTTTGCCCATGGCTGCGTCTCTTCTCAATCGGCATGTACTGAATGGGAGAGAAGAAGAGAAGAGGGTGAGGTGGCAGAGGGTTCGTAAATGCGGAGTGCAGCCGCGGTTGGTCGAGCTTACATGGCAGGAATGCAGTGGGATTATGGAGGGCGGGACGACGGGGGCAGAGGGCTGAAAAGCGTAGGCTAGGCTGAAGCTGAGGCCTGCGCCAGAGCCAGCGCGAGGGGACCGTCCGTAATCCGCCTGGGGGTGCGTGCATGGGTGCAGGGGTCGCGGCGAGGCAACGCACACAGGCTGATGATGTGTGCGCGCGCCGCCAATCACACCAAGCCGCCCTGGGCCAGCGTAGATTGTACTCAATGTAACTGTCTACACGCATTGCAATCAATTCGGCTTCGCCCTGCGAATGTTTCTATCCTTAGCCCGCCGTCCATCTGTTCATATCGCGCCCTCACCGCTGGACTTCCCAGAGACCCGTCTTCGCAGCATGAAAGGCCCCAAGGGCGTGCCTGTCCTGTGATTTGCATTCTCGCTCAGGTTGCAGGTCGTCAGACTGCCTCCATGACGAATCTCACGCCCTCCATGCACGTCGCTAGCAAGGAGAGCTGCAAGCCCAGCCTGGCGCTTAGGCAGTCATCGGACTCCGAATTGCAGACCCCATCGCCGTGTACCCAACCACAACCCACTCGGGCGATGCCCGCTATGCCCAATGTATGCGCGAGGCACGCATTCTCCGATTAGCTTCTTCTCGAAGGACATGAAACGTTCGATACGGGCATCTACTGCCCTTCACCATGCCCTTCGCGTGCTAGAAGCGCAGCGACACCCCTTCCGCGATGACCATGGCTCTCGCGATGGCGGCTTACCCCGCGAAATCCAGCGCTGCGATTTCCCGCCGCAGGTTGATAGCCTGGCCAGCAATCCCTCCCCCTTCGGCTCCTCAAGCCCGAGTCAATGGCGCCCTGGCACGCGTCGCCGACCTCATAGGCGGATTGCATATGCCGTCAGTTGGCAGGCATGTCGCTAGCCTCTTGACTCGCACCGGCACGCTCGCCGTGGCCTGTTGCAGCCCTACCCGTGGGACGGCCAAGATCCCGAGAGCCCTTCTCCTCCGCCGTGCGTTGAACATGTGTAACGAGCGCTGCGCCGGTGAGGAGAGGATGCAGTACTGCTTCCGGCTTTCCGCACGCGAGATGTTAAGCAAGGGCCGTTCCTGAGGGACGGAGCCGCATGAGGCTCTTTGATGAACGCATGACTGTCCAACCTCCCCATTTACCTGTTCAGGAAGACTGTTTGTTCGTCCGAGACTTAAAAGAAATATCCGCGGGCCTCTCGCTGTCGCCCTAGTCAATAAAGCCTAAACTGTTGAGCATTTTGGAATGCTCATTCCGCGCGTCGTTCAAGCGCTCTCAAAGATGTACCGTGGGCGCATCGTCTAAGCGCTTGCAGTCACAAACCTTGAGGAGAGCCAGCGGTCTAAGGAGATCTTAGATCCGCCTAGACTCGTATCTAACGTCCCATCGCCACCTCCCCGCCTTGAAACGAACACGGAAAACGGTCCGCCCGCTCGTATCTAGTCGCCAAACCACGCGCCGAACCATGGGCCGAGCAGTTAGCATCACCGCCTGTCCAGGCGTAGCAACACGCTCTCCCGCTGCGCAACGTCTCCCATGTTACGCTTCTCCACCCTGTGCACAGCCCTACGCGGAAACGTGCATATCGACCGACACTCCGCCCTCGCGTTACGCGCTCCACTCCGCTCGCAGGGGCCGAAAAGCGCGGTGAGGCTGAAAGCCACCGATGAAACATCGCGATCTCTTTCTCCTTGCGGCAACGGAGGTTAAAAGCTTGCCGCGCCCATCTCTTTAGCGATCGAACGGCGTGCCAACGATGTCGTGACGATGTTTCTTGGGAGCTTGGGGGCGGTGAGGGTTCGTTTATGCTGCGGATGCGCTAGCCGTTTTGGGCATGTGGTAGGGTGCAGATCCACATCTTCGGCGCCGGTGGAGTGAAGCGTCGAGTCCTTCAAAATGCTCACCGGTCCTCGCCGCGGTGACCGATGTGGAGTGGATCTCTTCGGCGATGGGTTGTTGTTGCGACGCTGGCCAGGCGGTTGGTAGAGATGACTGTTTGTTTGCTGTCAGAGTTTTCTTTCCATCCAGTATTGCCTCCATCCCATCGTCGACTCGTCGACTCGTCGTCCGGCAGCGTTCGCCTTCCCAGAAAGACGTCGACGGGTTTGGTACTCTGAGTTGAGGAAGGCCTCGCCGGCGGCGCGACCGTAGCCGGGACTTCGTGATCCATTCAATGCCGACGTTGAAATTTCGAACTGAGACACGGTGCTCGACTCCAAACTTACATGCGTCGACAGGAGTATGGAGAATGCTTGGGTGGAGGTTTCACGCTCCAGAGGGCTGCCCCTACCTAGGTAGAGTATAAAATGTTGAAGCGAAGGACGCGCTTTCCTTCTAGGCCCTCGCGATCTACAGTCGTGCTTTCCTTCACGTCACTAATTTTGAAATGAGCAAAACACACAACACTCGTCCAGAACCGCACTTCCAATCTTCTGACGGTTACTGCGAAATGGCCTTCACCATTCACTCTGGACGGCTCTCCGGGGCTGCTGTCCTCGTGAAAATATTTTCACGGGCCATACTCTCTACACTTGTCCATACCCGCTTCGACCCGCTCAACCACACTACGCTAGTCCAAATCCGTAGACGCCCAGCTAACATCTTTCTGAATAGCTCCCTGATACCGCATGGACTACTATCGATGCCCGAACGCAGAACTACTGCACGAAATCCAACGACGTGGATACAAGCCGTACGGTAATCAAGACCAACTCAGCGAGGGCTTGCGGAAGGACGACGACTATCGAGGGAATGATGCGACAACCGTGGAGACGATAACCAAGGCCTATGTCCCGCCAAAGGTGAACTTGATGCGGACCGCAGAATTCGGCAAGACAATACCTGCAAGCCTTCTGGTGGGTGAGAGTACGTGTTCACTCGGTACAGCATTGCGGACAGAGACCAATAGCAGCGTATAGGAATCATACATTGGACCATGAACACGTTCTTCCCGACTTTACAGCTTTTTTTCGAATCCGGGCTCTCGTGCACCATTGACGGCGGACGACTATCCGACGCCGCCGTTGACCTCGATCCCAAGCTTCGATTCCGCCTGACGGACTGCACCCATGAGGAAGACGGGCTCCTCGTGAAGACCCCGCTGCCAGAGAAGTTTGTAGGTCCGACACCGTCCATCGGGATCCTCGAAGCCGTGATCGGGCAACGAACGAGCATTGCCGTCAAGTATGTCAAGCCCAAGCCGCCGGAGATCAACGGACTGCTCTCGCCGCCCCAGCTGCAAGCCACTATCGTACAAGAAGTACACATGGTCGTTGGCCTGCGCCTCGAAGGCATGGACCGGATGGAATTTGTCTGGGCTAAGACCTCTTTTCCTACCACCCCCATCGCCGACCGGACATGGGGCGACGTAAGGATTGCCGGACTGCGAGACGACATCCCAGTCCCATTCTTCGGTTTCCCCCAGAAGCAGACCAAAGCAGGCGGCGAAGCAGTAGTGGTGACGAAAAAGAGTATGGTCAAGGAACCGAAGAAGAAACCCTTTGGACGGCGTTGAGATTTAGGCTTTGATCTCCATGGGCGGATAAGTTGGAAATGATCTGTTTTAATACCAGGCGCGCATGATACCCGTAGATATTCAGCGGCAAACCATTCCACAAGTTTCTCGGATCAATTCGCCCCTGCTACAATGCGCTTTAGTCCGGTTGGTGTGGGTCCGGGCCGCCTGCTTTTCAACCATGCACGCGCAATCCGAGTTCCCCGCATCTCAGCTAACCAGCCTGGCCTGTCGGAATCGGCTTACAGCTGTACAGATAAGCCGGTGGAGTAGGCTGGCAGAATGGCTCCGGTGCTCGTCGGATAGATGAAGGGACGTGGGGCTGATCGCTAACTACGCCACACCAACTCTTTTACATATACCCGCCCCTCTTTCCACGAACTCGCCCAACTAACCATTCAGTCGTGATTCCAACTACATACCCGCGAGCCTCCAACTCCAGCTTCACCATCGCTCTTCACACCCCCGCAGAACCATCACCACCCCAACACAACTCCGGCGAATTCACCATGACCACGAAACCCGCCCAGGCCAGCGTCCTCTACCCGCGCAAAGACGGCGCAACCTTCAACATGGCCTACTACCTGTCGACACACATGCCGCTCGTCGCGTCCTCGTGGGCCAAATACGGCCTCAAGAGGTGGAGCGTCACGCAGCTCGGCCCGGACAGCCCGTACAGCGTGCTGGTGTGGGAGAGCCTGGAGGCGTTTGACAAGGCCGCCAAGGGCGCGGAGGCGGGCGATGTGTTTGGCGATATCGAGAGGTTTAGCAGTGAGCAGCTGGTGCTGTGTGCGGGGGAGGTCGTGAGGAGCAGGTGAGTGGTGGTGGTGGAAGGAGTCGGAGATAGGGCGGGCTTTAGGGCTCGGAGTGAGGGGTAGGTAGGGAGGAATGAATGTGTGTGCCCCGCCATCCGAGGCTTCTATGCATCGTCGGACTTCTACGCGAGGGACATTACTGACAAGAGCATTTGACTCAGCTAGCCTAGCCCTTCAGCTTCCTTTCTTCATGCAGCCTGCTGCACGCCATGGACTCCACAGCTGCACGCCGAGTTCTAGGCCTCTGGAGACCGGGTGGCTTCAGCCAGCCACTTGCGTCAGCAGCGCCTCAGCGAGATGCCCTTTCTGGCGCAAGAGTTTATCGACTTTCCTAATAGGAATCTTCGGCCTTGGATGCTTGATCACGAGGCGTGTGATCGGGATAAGCCTGTAGATGGTGCTTGGAGATGGTTTCGTTGGCGACGGTAGGCGTCTGATTGACTGCTCGGCAGATATACATCAATACTACTAAGCCGAGGCGCACTATCTGCTGGCGCGAGGCTGGGAGTATGGTACGGAAGCTGTTTGTGAGCTTTAAGGAGACGGGGCTGGAGAAGAGCGATTGTGTTTGCGTGCTTTCGTTCGATGACGTGCGTTGTGGATTGGAATGGCCTCGCAGTATTATAATACCGATCGCGGCACGTGAGCGTGGCATGGGCGAGCTGGGATGGCTTGGGCTGGGCTGACGGGGCTGACAGTCATAGATCCGGTACCTACTCCATGGCGTTGCTCGGCGTACTTACTGGCTTGAGGTGACTTCTTCACTGGGGCGAATCCCTCCCATGATAGTGTCTAGGATCAGCTTTAAGACTTGATGCTGATCCTCACCGCAGTCTACCGTCATCTCGTCTCGAACCCATCGCCAGAACCCCAAGGTGACCGCGCCGCACGCCCCATTTTCGACCTTGCTATCGTCTTCAGCTCGCATCCGAACCCATAGAATCGTCATCCATAGTGCTTGCTCCTCGTCACTTTGTTTGGGAGGAAATGGCAATCATCCTGACATGAGGAATTCCCCATTTCTTTCTCCTCTAATGGGGTAGCTGTGCGCGCGGCGCCCGCGGCACTTGCAAACGCTTCTCTGGTTTTTGGAAGAACACACATGCCTCTATCGCAGAACCATTTTGGAGAAGCCGCACTTCATCTGAGGAAGTACGGGAATCTGACAACAGAGCGCCCATGTAGTGTAAGCCTTTTCCATTCGGTTCTGTGGGGAGGAGGCGCAGCTCTGCCACATGCGCAGAGTTTTGTTTCTTTTTAGCACGAAAAGAGGCAGCCGGGACATCGAATGCTAGCTTTGCAGATTGTGATCGTCAAAGAAGGCGAAGGTCGGTCCGTCGTTCTCATGTGTAGGCGGTCTGTCCTTTTTGGAGCGCGGCTCATGGCGCGTATCTCCTTATTGCTTTGGAGCAGTTTTGGAACGAGTGAACTGTTCGGAAGGAAGGAAAGAAGTTGAAGGGTGAGGATTGGGTTGGGGTTTTATACCTCCCCGAGGAGGGAGCATGACATCGATGTGTTGGTTCTATGAAGGGTATGGTAGGGTGTATTGTAGTGTATGTATGTGCGCTGTTGGACTCGGCAGAGAGGTAGGGAGAGGACGTGCATGATGCTGCAGGGTCATGGATGTGAGGAGGGCTGCATTGCAGTTTAGGAGGCGCTCGGTCGATACAACTTTGGAGCCAGCTATTTGGTTGGCGGTAGAGTATATATTCGAGCTGCTTCCAAGAGCATGTTATGTGAAGTTGAGCTTTTTGGATGGATAGGGCGGACGGCGAAGCATGTTGTCTTTTGTGGTTCTCTTTTATTGGTCCCCGGAGCTCAGGGGCGAGGAGGCGAGCATAGAAATGCTGTAACTTCGCTTTGGGTCCACGTGTTCATGAGGCCCATGTGTGCTCGTTCTGGCTCTTTGGCTGAATGGCTAGTATGTCCGTAGTCCACCCACCATGAACGTCGTGGACGCCCCTTTTTTGGAAGAAAGAGAAGCGAACAGTCGGACATGGCGGAGAATCTTCCTTGTTTTTGTTCAGGAACAGGGAAGGATTGCACGTCTTCTATGGTATAGGATGCGGTCCTGTTTAGAAGGAGCGCATGGATTGGCATTGGCGATACTTTTAGCGAGACCAATAAGGCGAGGATTAGTGGTGAAGAGGTAGAAGACTGAGCTGGGGAAGGAAGACTTTATAGATCGGGAGCAGTCAGGGGGACTGCGGCGGGAACGGAGTCGCTCTTCCGTAGCACCACCGACTCAATGATTCCAAAAGGAGACAAAACAACACTGGATCGGCCAGAGATCTCAGGTCGATTTCGGCGATCGGGTCAAGCGCCCCCCGATATCATGATCTGGCGACATTCAATGGCAGTATTGAATTTTCTCGGCCCGCCTCCACACATGCTTCTGTCCTGGATTACTTCTGAAGTCAGTGCTTCTCATAAACACTATGAGCTTCGGATTCTAAAAGCATGACAAGCTCAGAAGGTGGTTTCTAGAAGAACGCTCCATGAATTGAATGGCTAGAGCCTTCTTGAGCAAGGCATCGCCCATGCTATATGTGGTTTTGGTGGAACCATATGTCAACATCATCTGCGATTCTCGACTCTGCGAGCATAATGCTATAAGAAGTGCTTTTTAGCGGGTTTACCACGCTGACGACCCTCATACGACTGGCGAATCACATTTTTGGAAACAGGAGAAGTGGCAATCAAGTTTCCAGAAGAAAAAGCTTCCATGAGGCGTCCTGCTGCTCCTTTGGAGCAACACATTGTATCGCTCAGTTTCTGGTTTTAGTGGAGCCGGGAGAGCTGGCTGTGAAGAAGCCAGAGACAAACAACGAGCGATTTGTACCCTTCGTTTTCCGTGGACCTCGATGTAAGCGGTGGGGATGCTAACGAAGCATGATAGGAGCGATGAGACAATTTGAGCACATACACTGAGTCTCTTTTGGCTATCCGGGAGACATAGGGTGACGATGCGGGTCCTTCAGACGTCCAGGAAAATTCCCATCTTCCAGTGAAGTCAGATCGAGGCCAAGTTTCCGGAGTCACACGGTAGGGCGCTTTCTGATTTAGTATGCGCACCAGACGCATGTTCTAGATGTAGCAATAGGCCGCTTCTAGCGCTTCTTCAAATGCTCTCAATACTAATAAAGGCACTGACCGCTTTGAAAGGGAGCAGCAACCGGGCCAACATGTGCTTGACCATTGTCGCCTTTGGTACCGAGCACATATCCTAAACATTTTCTGGTTTTAGTAGTCTCCGACATCGCTTGGTGAAGAGAAGGAGAAGGAGCGAGTAGAGGGTTTTATATGACCTTCCTTCGTCGGCACTGCGTAAGGAGAGGGTATCTGATTGTCTGTGTACTCCACGCCTTGTTCATGAGTTGGCTCTAAATGCGTTTGAAGACGCAGGGCAGAGGGTACTCATCAGGGCTGAGTAGGCTGGTTTCGGGTTCCCCATGAACTCCGCTGGAGGTCGTTTCTGGTCCACCACACCGGCATGGAGAGTTTCTTCTAGGAATTTCAGATAGGCCGCCGCTAGGGGAAGGAGGACCGGTCCATGAACGAGACGAACTTGGCTTTTAGTACCGCGTCAATCAAGCATTCTCCGATCCAAAAGGAACTTCGACAACAAAAAGCGTGTCAAGAACCAAACCCCAGGTTCCATACCAGCTTCGTCGTGAACTTTTAGTCCACTTCCCAGCCGGGCCATAAAGCCGCCAGCTTGCGTTTTCGACACAGACACACGACCCCCTTTATAGCCAGACGAGGTGAATACATAATCTCGGCGCGTTCGAGAGCCGCAAAGCATGCGGATTACCTGCATGTTATTTCGGAGTCCGAGAGCCCGCCAGAGGCAGAGAGCCATGGCGTGAAGCGAGCGATGTTTTTAGTTCCGCTCCATGTAGAAGGCTGTCATCCAGTTTCATTCTCAGTGATGCAGATGTGGTGGAAAGAAAGCAGAGATTCTGGAAAGGGAGGAGGGCTTTATATACCCTGCTTCAGCCAGCCAGCAGAGCCACGGTCCCAGAGTCCATGGGAGGGTATGTCGTGCTTTTGGGTTCCTCGACTGGATCTGCGAGCGCAAGTCCGGTCGACTCGAACCGCCATGCGTCGATGCCATCGCGCCTTCTGTAGGCCGGGCTCGGACCGCCTCACAGAAAACACTGCTATCTTCCCGAGAGTTTTTCCGCCATAACTGTAGTGCGGTTCCATTCGGAGCCCCATACATTGCGTCCTTTCCTTTTTTTAGGCACTTTGAAACGTCCATGATCAGTAGCGGAGTTGTTTTTCCGAGACGTCCATGTCCAGCGGCGGAGTTGTTTTCAGTAGTGCATCAAGCCCAGCCGAGGCATGAAGTGGTCGTAGCATAAATTTTGGACTGTATGAGTAGCTCGGAGCCTAATCGAGCACGTAAGTTCTTTCGTCTAGTCCTTTGTTCCACGCTTCGAAAAGCCACGCCGCCCCAGGATGCCGACCTTCAATATGCCTCAGGTCCGAGCATAACGAAATGGTAGAGCCGGTTTTGGTTTCCACAGAGAAGTCGGCCACCCTATCGGCGTTTGCAGGACAATTTTGGAGAAATGTTGGGACGCAGGGGCAAAGAGGAGACATAGGTGTAGCTTGGAGGATATTTTAGGAGGAGCGCATAGAGTTGAAGAACGACGTGATTTTAGAGCGGCAGGGGCATGAAGGAGTGGAGAATAATAGGTGCTGTAGAGGGCGAATTTATAGGAAGAGAGAATAAGGAGATGACTAAGATGGCACATGAAGCACGTGATCGAAGTGGGACTCCATTGACTTTCGGACGGAAATAGAGTCCCACCCTTCGGATGAATCAGCATGAAAGCCTGCGCAGCCATTCTGGGTCCGTTAGAGGCGCACAGCCTAGCCACCTCGAAGCCTCCCTATCACCATCACCATGTCCCTCAGCGCAGCCTCGGGGGGTAAGGGGTCGTCCCATAACACGTCGAGTTTCTCTGCAACTCATGCTCCGTATCATCGTCCAAGCACCAAGCCTGCAACTCTACATTCGCGCATCCCTCCGGCGTTTGGTCCACCTTCTTCCTCCAATACAGCGCAATAGCAGGTCCATACAGCAGTGTCGCATTGCAAACGTAAAACGTCCCGGTGCCATAATACACCGTCCCCGGCCAGTCCGCGACCTGGAACCCCGGCGTGCCCTGCCCGCAGTTGATATACACGGGCCTCCGCCCTTCGTCATCGGTGGCGTTCGCGGCGGCGACAACAGTTCCCCATGGCCAGGGCGGTGTGCCGCCGTCGCTGAGGAGGTTGGACGTGTGGTTGGCGAATTGCTCGTCGGTGCCATTCGCATAGAAGGTGCGGCCGGTGTGATTCGTGAAGACGGCGTAGTCGTAGCAGGGCGTGATGTGGTAGGATGTCAGATTCCAGCCTCCTGCGACTTCGCTGAGCGGCGAGTCCTGGGCGAATGCTGCGGTGATGCGGAAGTTGGGGGCTTTCGAGACGGGTGGTATGCTGCTTGGGATGCCTTGAGGACTGGCTGCTGCAAGGGCGGCAACGGCCGCGAGAGAATAGAAAATGTACATTATGGAAGTTTGGCTGTGACGGCAGATGTGGTAGACGGACAGCGTAAACTGAAAAGGGGAATGAGGCTATATAGATCTTCAGAAACCGGAGAGGAGTTCCGTGTGACGACAAAATAGACCTAGCTGCTCGTCCAAGCATCCACGAGGTTGGCACGAAAGAACTATGAATGCCCCCATGTAGAAAATTTGGCGGCATCTAGGGGGTCCCAAATACGAGGTCAATCGATACAATCATGTAGATCCCCGCAGAGTTAGGGCGTGAGCCCCGCCAAAGGCCTGGTTTCGAGTTAGCAGCGACGGGGTTGTGCTTTTACCGATATTGATCTCCATATAGAGTGACACCAGCAATATTTCCGGATTTGTCTAGTCTCTGCGAGTTGTATCCGAGAGCCGTTTATAGAATGAAACTGGGTGTTCCTGGGAAAAAGAAAGGACGAAGCCGACCGCGCGTACGTGAAATCGAGCAACATGGGATTATTGCACCGTTCGCCTTGGGTGATTCGATGTGGTGAAGGAATTGGTCGTGCTGGAGGTGAAAGGCGGCGCGACGTCATGGCGGGTCGCGCCCGCGCCAAGAAAACGTGCGCCAAGGCCGACGCCTTTCTCCGCTGCCGAAGCTCTTCATCGAGAACGCGACGCAACACGCAACCGCCAACAGCCCCGCTATCCACCCGCACCCATCGTGACCAGGACACCGGGAGCAGGTCTCGCCCGCGCCGTCCGCCACGGCCCCGATCGAGATGGACGGCGTTCCGGAGGACAACACGTCCCTAGCGACGCTGTTCAACGTCCAGCGACAGAAGGTGGAGCTCGACTTCAGCTTCTGCCCGCGGCTTGTCAAAGGGACCACGGCGATAGACGTGGTCCCGCTGACGCCGCACCTCAAGGAGATACACCTCAACTGCCGGCAGCTCAAGCCCACGCGCATTACCGTCGAGAACAAGCCCGCCGCCTTCAGCTACCAGAATCTGTACGAGCGGCTACAACTTTACCCGACCACCGGCGTGCAGCAGTATCACTTTCCACAACAGCGGCTCCGGCGGCATGAAGAAGGCGCCGAGGAAGAGCTGGTCATCTTTGTGCCAGACAAGGCCCGCATTCGGGAGACAAGAGAAGAAGGCGTGCTAGCGTACACGCCGTTAAAGGTGGTGATCGAATATGTTCTTGATGACTTCCGGGATGCTATACACTTCGCGGGCATCGAGGACGGAGACGCGCGGTACCCACACGCCTACACGCGCAACTCGCCCTTCCCGGGAATGGCGTCCTGCCTGTTTCCCTGCGTAGACGACGGCAGCACGAGGTGCAACTTTGACGTTGCTATACGGTATCCACGGACCATGGGGGATGCGCTCTGCAAGACCGCCCGGACAAGCGGCCAGCCGCAGATGAACGGTGTGCACAAGGCCGACAGCGTCATGAGCGAGCCCGATGAGGATCAAAACGACCTCACCGAGGAGGAGAAGGCCTTGGAGATGACGGTCATCTGCTCCGGAATGCTGACAGATGACGTGAGTTACTGCGTAACCCTCATGGCGCTACTGACTGTTCTAGATCGAGGACCGCACCGATCCGTCACGAGCGACCGCGAGCTTCACCATCGACGCCACCATGGGCATTCTTCCCCAGCATATTGGCATTGTTATCGGACCGTTCCAGCACGTGGACCTTACAGAGTACCGCGACATCTCCGACGAAGACCGGTTACGCGAGGAGGCTATCAAGGTGCATGCCTTTTGTTTACCTGGAAAGGAGGACGAGGCCCGCAACAGCGCCATGATGCTGGCAAGGACCCTCGACAGTTTCACCGAGCGTTACCAAACCTATAGATTCGGCAAATCTTATAAGCTCGCGTTTGTGGACGACTTGGACTGCGACGCGGCACACACGGCCTCTCTATCCATATGCAGCTCCCGGCTGCTCTTCCCGGAGACTGTGTGGGAACCGCTGGAACACACCACCAGAGTCCTCATCCACGCTGTCGCCAGCCAGTGGATAGGAATTGACCTCATTGCCAAGAGCCCGTCCGACTACTGGGTCATATCCGCCAGCTCCTGGTTCATGACTGAGTTCTACCTCCGCGAACTTTTTGGTCGCAACGATCACCGATTTCGGCAGAAATTGATGGTTGACAAGATTATGCAGATGGACATACGTCGACCCTCTCTTTACAAGCTGGGGAAGTACCTACCTCTTGATCCTGGCGAACGGGACTTCATGGAGATTAAGGCGCTGTCAGTGCTCTCCATCCTGCACAACCGACTTGTGAAGGCGAGCGGGAAGAACGGCGTGGATCGATGCCTATATCGAATGCTGTTCATGCTCGGAAACGGGAAACTTGACAATGGGGCCATCTCTACAGAAGAATTCCGCGATATTTGCGAAAAGGTCGGACACCAAAAGTTGGAGAACTTCTTCAAGCAATGGGTCTACGGATCCGGCTGTCCGACCTTCGAGTGCTTCCCACAGTTCAATAAGAAGAAGCAGGTCATTCAGCTCACCATCAAACAGACGCAGGCAGACCCGACAATGTCATTAGACGACCATACCCTCTCCGCTGAAGAGTTCATGAGGGAGGGCCGAGAGAGGCTGCACAAGTTTTACCCGGACCCTGATTGGCCAGCGTTTGTTGGTCCCATGACGATTCGCATCCACGAGGCGGATGGCACGCCGTACGAACATATCGTCGACATTAACTCTTCTAATGTGAAGGTGGAGATACCTTACAACACCAAGTACAAGCGTTTGAAGCGCAATCGCTTGAACAAGGAACGAATGGCTGCCGCGCAAGGACTAGATGCAACCGGCGAGGCACAAGACGACGTTACCTTCTACTCCCTAGGAGATCTCTTCTCAACGCCAGAGGAAGCTAGCGAGTGGCAGATCTCAGATTGGCCTCCAGACGACGAACAGAAGATGGATAACGAAGCCTATGAATGGATTCGCGTGGACGCGGATTTCGAATGGATCTGTCGAGCCAACATTAACGACATGCCGTCGTACATGTATGTCTCGCAGTTGCAACAGGACAAGGATGTTGTGGCACAAGCAGAGTCCATTCAGTATCTCGCACTTAAACAAGGTCATCGACTCATCTCGAGTTTCCTTGTCAAGACGCTCATGGACAGTCGATATTTCCATGGGATTCGGACTATGGCTGCCGAGGTCCTGGCGTTAAGTGCGATGCAAGAGACGGGATGGATTGGCTTTTTCCACCTCAAGAAGGCCTTCCAGGAGCTCTTCTGTCTACCTAATTCACCCATGACCAGGCCCAACGACTTTTCTGACCGAAGCTTATATCTCATCCAATGTGCCATTCCTAAAGCAATCGCCAAGATCAAGCGTAATGACGGGAAGGCGCCCATGGAGGTGAAGCGGTTCCTGCTCGACATTATTCGGTACAACGACAATCGGGGCAATGACTACAGCGATGATCATTACCTCGCTACGCTTATGCGATGTCTCACAGAATGCCTCGTCAGCTCTAAACCGAACCTCACGGACTCAGACCCCACGCTCAGCCTTGTAGATGAGGCGGAAGAGTTCGACTTCGCTAGGAAAGCTATTGAAGAGTTGGAGCGCCACCAGCGGCTTGACGAGTGGATCCCTACGTACCAGAACATCTACACGACGGCCGCGCTAGAGTGCGCGGTCAAGCTCATCAAGAACCGCGTTAGGCCATTCAAGGTTTCGGAGTTCTTGCAGTACGCTCAGATTGGAAACGCCGACAACGTGCGCCTGAAGGCGTGGGAGTGCCTCATCCAGCTGGGCGTGTTCAAGAAGAAGGATAGCGTGATCAAGTATATGCTCCACGAGATCCACTCCGATCCGTCACCATACTTTAGGGCGCAGATGCTCCGCATTTTCGGCACTGCTGTGGGGCAGGTCGCCGTTGGAGACGTCTTCGTTCTTGACGACCCTAGCGAGCAGGCCAATGGAGGTCTCGTCCTTGAAGACAATACCGGCGTGTCGGACCGAGCAGCCGAGATTGCGCGCCGCAGGCTGGAGGGTGCTCTTCGCGGGCTGAAGGCTGATATGGGACACAATGAGACTCTGAGGCAATCGCTGGAGGTTGCTTTGAAGTCAAGGAGCATGTCGGCACGGGACGTGTCAGAGCTGCTGGATTTCTGCGAGATGATCGTCGACCCTGTCACCAAGCTCGAGATCACGCTCCAGTACCCGCGATACTGGAAGGTGCAATGGCTCGGCGGCCCCGAGGGACGATTACGCTTCTACCGCGGCGATCGCATACGGACGCAACCGTTGCGGCCTTTCCTACCGCAGGCTCAAGCAAAGGCTCAGCCACAAGCCCCAGCTGCACCACCGATCAAGCTCAAGCTCAAGCCTAGTAGTTCCAAGCCGGGGCCTCCGTCCGCCGCTATGCCCTCGCCTGCGTCTGTGTCTGCCCCTTTCTCCGTATCGGCTGATTCCCTAGCAGTCGCACCCCCGACAGAAGGCTCGGACAGGAGGGCATCAGAATGGATGCCTCCTCCGTCCATCCAGAAGAGTCCTTCTCCCGCACCAGCCCCCACCATTTCCCAGGCGCTGTCGCCCGCTCTGCCAGCTAAGCCACCCTCTCCCGCCGCGCCTCCACCACGTCAATCCACAACGCCTGCACCGCCCGTAATCGAGAGCCCCGCTGCTATCACAGCGCCTACGCCGCAAGCCTCCCCACCGCCGCCCGCGCCCTCGCAAATTGTCAAGATCAAGGTTCCTACAGCTCGCGCCCCGCCCAAGACAGCGGCTACACCGAAACCCGCCGCAACACCAAAGACCGCCAAGGGCAAGAAGGCTCAGAGCCGCATCGTCAAGTTGAAACTCGCGCCCGAGCATCTGGCGCGCTTCCCCAATGGCGCGAATACTAAGAAGCGCAAGGCGGACGGGGAGCTGGACGTCCCGCGGCCGGCGAAGCGGCAGAGCACCGAGCCCGCCGCCGCGCCGCCGTTGAGTAATGGAACGGCAGCGCAGGGGCATCGTGTCTCGGTGGAGAGAGTGGGCGGGCAGCGGCCGAAGCTGCTGCTCAAGCTGAATGTGGGCAGGGGCAAGTTGCCGCCCGGTTGATTTCCAACCGCGGAAGAGGGCGATATCGTGCTGGGCGATGCAGTAGCATTGGTAGCGAGTTGAAGTGTGAGATGGACTTGGTGGTTATTTACATGCGGGATCGGTATTGGTATGCATTACATGGCGTTTTCTTTTTTTTTTTTAACGACTCTGGCACGTTTATCGCTAGACATTAGCACTTGGGGACTAGTAGTAGTAGCATCTAGCGCACGGCGTTCGTCTTTGCGGGTGCGATGGGATAGGATAGGATAGGATAGGATAGGATAGGATAGGATTAGGATAGGAGATACCCCTCCCTCGTAGGTTTTACTACTACTACTACGACTACTATGTGAGTAGATGTATCGGAGACTTCAATTTAAAATAATTTCTTTGTGGAAAGTCTCTACGGCTGGCGTTTACGCAGCCTGCTAAGCTACTATTAGCTGCGCCGTTCTTCTATACCTAACTCTAGAAATAGGCATGGCGATGCTTGCGCGCTTCCGCTTCAGCGGTGAGACACTTCGAGTGGCGATGAACTGATCAGCCCAAACTTTAACGCGCAATAATTTTCAGCAAAAAGAGAGACATACGCAGGGGGGTAATGCTCCATCGGAAAAGGAGAGCGACACCTTCCACAAGGATGAGTGCTAAATTGAAAGCATTATACAACGCTGGAAACCGCATTGTACTATCACGGACGCAGAAGAACGACCAGGATTATTAATGCCGAATCGACGCAGGGGAACTGGTAGATGGAAAATATCGCAATGTTGTTCTTCAGGTGAATAGCCAAGCCAAGGGTACGGGACTAAAGTAATGGGTGCAAAAGAACGGTACTCACGCTAAGCTGGCTATTGCCCGTTTTGATACTACAGCTGCAGACCCTGATGCAGAGACAAGTAAAGTCCTGGAGGAGCTGCAGAAGCGGGCGTTGGGGAAGATCTAAATTCCCTAGCACGCTAGAGGGACGCTTGTTTTAGCTTAGAAGTTCGTATTTGTCTGATTGGCGAGGCTCCGGCCTGGCGGTGCATTTTAAGCGGGCTTGTTTCTTGGCGTTATCGACGAAACGACTTCGAAGCTTCATCCTTTCCCTCTGCCACCTAGCACATGCTGCTCCTTAAATATGTTAAAACCTATCTACCGCTCCTGCCTGACCTCGCTACCCACTACGATAACCCGGCGTGCCATTTCAACTACTGCGATGACCCAAACCACCCTGGCCACCACTTTGCAGGGAGACTCCAAACCCGCTTACAGTCGGTCTACCGGTTGTGCACTCGGCATCACGTAGTAATACAGAACTAACAGAACAAAGGATTGGATCCATTTACATACACGAGCGGACACTGGCTCAAAAACGATAAACTGCAACGGGAAGCGCGTCACATCGAGTTCGACTTTGCGGCTCTGTGCAAAAAGGCAATACAGGCATGTCCTGGCGCTAATAGAATTGCCAGACAGGAGAAGAAGGAAGGCACCTACAACAGAGCCTTTCTTTTACATATGGACAATGGTGCTACGGTTGTGGCAAGAGTCCCATTCCGAGTCGCCGGTCCTAGAAGATTGACGACTAATTCTGAAGTAGCGACTATGGCCTATAGTACATAACGCTTATACCCGTGTTAAGAATGAGGTAACTGACTACCTTCCTAGTTCGTGCTCACACCTCCGTTCCTGTACCGAGAGTCATTGACTGGAACGACGACCCTGCCAATCCCACTGGCACTGAGTACATAATTATGGAGCATGCCTCGGGGGCCCAGCTACATGAAAAATGGAACATGATGAATACACTTCAGCAAATGCTGTGCGTCAAGTCCGCAGCCACGGTAGTAAAGGAGATGGCAAAACTGCAGTTTCCGGCATACGGAAGCTTGTACTTTGCCGATGCCCCAATCAATCCATCGTTAAAACTGGACTTGTCCAACGGATTCTGCATAGGCCCGCATTGTGCGACCCAATATTGGTGCTTGGAACCCGGAGAATCTCGCTATTACGATAGGAGGAAACCAAACCAGGGACCGTGTAAGTTAATCGAACTCTGTCGATGTGCCCCCTAGACGTGACGTTGACGTTTTCCACACATCTAGGGACAGATGCGTTATCTTATTGTTCTGGCCTAATAGACACGGGCTTTTCACGAATACCTTCCACGGACCCCGCGGGCGGAACATCTTCTAGTAGAATCACCCAAGACCATCTACATCTATTAGAAGTCAGCGAACAAGTTGTGAAAGAGGTCATCAAGAGCCCGGTTATTCAGAACGTCTCCGCACCAATGCTCCTGCACCCCGACTTCCACAAAAGGAACATTTTCGTATCCAATGACGACCCCACCCGCCTAACTGCTGTGATTGACTGGCAATCCGCTGGGGTCGAACCAGTGTTCTCTTTCGCGAACGAGACGCCGGATATGGTTGCCGATCGTACAATCGACATGCCCCTTTTTGAAGACGAGCCGGACACGTCACCTAATCAGACGCAGAGCTCACACGACAAAACACGCGAAAAGGAAATCTCTATCTGTGAGCAAACTTTCGAGGTTGCCTTGAAAGGTTGGGTGCCCAAGTTGCACGATGCCCGGGCTCTTGACGAGACACTACTCAGGCCGATACGATACTGCCATACATCCTGGAGAGATGGTGCAGCTGCGCTCCGTCAAGAACTCATTGAATTGTCTCAGCGTTGGAATGAACTGGGGCTCCCGAATTCATGCCCCTACCAGCCATCTCCGCAGGAGCTCATTAGGCACGCGAAAGAGTGGGAGGATTTCGAAACCTTTCAAAGCCTCAAACTGTTCCTCGTTCGCTCCATCAATTCGAACACCGACGGTTGGGTGCCCTCCGCAGCCTGGGAAGCAGCCAAAGACGCTAATCAATCGGTCTTTGAGGAATGGATGCAGACCGCGGCTCAATCTGAGGACCCTGACGTGAACGAAGATCGAGGGAGGAAGCTGTGGCCATTTGACGTCAACATTGACGGCTGATGCCAAAGTGCCACACGTGCATTCTTCCCAGGTAAATAATCGTTAGGAGGGTAATCAGGTCAGTGTTTATGTCAGAAAGAATAAATCTCAGAAGATTAATTTTCCAAGCCGAGAATAAGCGAGTAGCAATTCGCCAGCACTCAGAATACGGAGTAATCTGGTCAGTTATCGCAACCACCTCGCCAAAAGCTCGCGGACATTGAAGCGCTTCCGCAGTCTAATTTATTCAAGGTTCCATTAGTACTTTGAAGCGGTCTTGGATATCGCTCGTCGCCGATGTGTTTGCCAATCATATATTACACGTGCATCCACTATGGCACATCATGGTGCGACGAGATCGACTGAGCGAAGAGCTGAGCGGGGTGCTGGAGCGACGACGAGTCCCCGTCGCCGACGCTAAAACAGATATCAGAAAGTGCTATGTTCAGCATCTAGCCGGAGAGAGCTCGAACATGTGATAACTCAGGTTCTGTTAATGAACGCTCCACAAGCTCTCCCAGTCGCCGCTGGCGTCCCACATCCAGAAAATAGCGTATTTAGCTTTGGGAGGTCTTCAGTCGGAGCGTCCATATCTCAACAGCAAAATATTATGTGAGACAGGGACATGCGACTTTCCACTCTCTATCCAAACACCATCATCTGCGTAGAAATTACGGTTGTGGAACGAAGTAGTCTGCTAGAGTAGATATGCAGAGGTAGAGAGCGGGCGTCCTGATCCTGTCTGTTATGTAATCATTGAGGTTGGTATCGTTAACGCGCAGAAAATACAAGACGTTTTAGGAGTTAAAAAGGTAATAAATTTTTTTACCATGATATAAGGCGTATGCATATCCAAGCTATAAACCAAATAGCCAGACTGCCGGAGCAAGCAAGTGGTACCTAGGTAGGTAGGTATACCGTCTTCGCAAGCGCGTCAGCAGCAAGTCAGCCTCGCACAGCGCCGGAGCTCAAGACGCAAGGAAGGTAGGTTAGGGATAGCAGCAAACGCCCCCTCCCTCACCGGACCACACCGCATATAGCCTATCAAAACGAAAAGGCAATACCCGCACTCCAATGCGCCCGGCTATCCACGCAACGCACTTGCTCACTCAGTCTTTAAAAAGCACCCGTTTAAGGCCCTTCACGCTACTCTCCAGCACGCCCTCCGTCTCACTCGGTCCTGGCGTCTCAGTAGTCGCGCGGCGCTTGCTCTTCCGCGGCGTGGTGTCCACGTAGTCTACCGCGTCTGTCGTCTTAGCTCAGCTCAGGCAGAGGGAGATGAGGAGTCGGAGTTGTAGGCAGCCTCACCGTTACCGTTGGGCTCTTCAGGCGGAGCTAGTGCGCCGCTTGTGGCTGGGGGCGCGGCATTCCTCAGGGGGGAGGATAACATTTTGTTTTTGCCGACCGCAGAGTCTGGCACTGCTTCATCTGAGTCTTCGTCCAGGGGGGAGGGAGGGGTGTGTGGGGCTGCGTCAGAGGCCGGGACTATGGCTTCACTGACGAAGATGCCAGAGGGCGGGGTTTCGGGTTCGGTGGGGTCTGCGTCCGTCGCGGGTGGCTCTTCGACGTCCTCGATTGTAGCTTCGCAAAAGAGACACTTGATCGGGACGTCCCATGTCTTCCTCTTCTTGAGGCCGAGCCGCCTATCCGTGATAGTCAAGCGCGTCTTGCCCGATAAGGTTGAGTTGATCGTCGCGAGCAACGCCAAGGGCGCTTTGCGCTTCCTCTTGGGGCTCTCGTCTTTTGCTGCTGTATCTTCCTCCGGGTATGTAAGGTCGAAGGATTCATAGGCTTCGTGGAGGGCGGCTTTCTCGATACAGGGGCCGTGGAGCCATTTCGAGCACGATGAGCATTGGATGAGGAGTTGATCAGGGTTGCAGGGCGCATTGTCGACGCAGTGCATTGGAAGCTTCTGCGTGCCGGTTAGAGCTAGACAGTGAATTTGCGCAGGACAACGTACCGAGAGAACGAACGACTTCTTCGTGACATCCAGCGTCTGCCGCCAGAAGAGCTGGTCTGGGTGGAGAATCTCTCCTTGATCCTGCCGCTCTTGCCAGTGGACGACGTCGGCTGGGCCATCGACGGTCATGGCATCGATGATGGCCATGTCGTTGGTCGCGATCAGTTCGTTACGTCCATGATGGGGAAGCCGGCCTGACGGAAGGTCCTCGGGCCTGTACATCCAATATACGCGCAGGTAGACGTGATTCTGGGGGGAGGGTTAGTAGGCGCTCGGGCCAGGGGTGTAGCTGCAAGAGCGCATACCTCATCTCCAGCGCGGACCTCGAGGACCTTGGCCACCCAGGCCTGGAGAGGGGCGCTCTTGCTGCCAATCTCGCTCTCATCCGCCCTGATATAAACAATATCACCGACCTGAAACTCAGCCTGTCCAACTGCTCCAGGTCAGCCACGAAGCTCAGCCGCCAGAGGCGCCTTACTCGTGAACTTTTTGTACCGGCCAGTGCTGTCCCATTCTAACGGCGGCGTGACGGTAAACTGTGTCTCGCTGAGGTTGCAGCCATCGAAGACATTCGGCTGCACGATATGCGGAAGCCTCAAGTCCTTCATGGACCTGCGCTTCTTGCTCGCCTTCAGAGGCTTCAGCTCAAAGCCGTGGAAGGTCCCCTTCTGGTCAATGGAAGACCAATCGACTCTTTCGCGCTTGCGCTTGTGGCTCTCTGGTGTGTCCGTCATGGCGCCATTCTTGGCCGGTGTCAGCGCGTTTTCGCTGCTCTTGCGGGCTATCATGGCGGTGCATCACCCCGTCCGTGGGTGCAATTCGCGCTTGAGGTGGGGATCCTCGATGGAGACCGTGCAATGGAGGTGGCCCTGATGAACGGCGGGCGGAGTGGGTCCGCAAACCCAACGCGCTGGCTGCGGCGAAATGTCGGCTCCAGACAGAAGTCTGGTTTCCGCAATGCTGAGCAGACAGGGCAGCAATTGCGAGCGTGACTGGATGGAAATGGAGATGGCCGGTAAGGAGCCCCGGAGCGTTTGGCGCGCGCGGTCGCGAGGTGCCAGACGTGATGGAGCTATGGGTGCGGTGCGGGCTTCACTAGCGCCTGGAAAAACCACCCCCCGAAGCTCCGACATCACGTGCCCTCGGGATCACCTTCACCTCTGCAGCTCGGCCGCCCGCTCGGCATCGTCGACTCGTGTTGGCCTTTGTACCTTTTGTGTACACGTAGGTCAAGCACCCCCGCAGCTGTCCGGAAGCAACGGCTCGCGGCATTAATTGCCGGGCCAGACTGGGACCAGGTGGTGACTAAGTCTTGGCCCACTGCGGACCAGCTCTGATACCGTACGTCCCGGGTTAGACCTGACAGTGCATCGTGAAGCAAAACAGGTGTGGAGCTACATGGGGGAGAGGACAGCTTGAGCCGCATTCCTCACCCGCCGTGGCTGGCCGTTGCTGTGTTCAATTTCCTCAGCAGCCAGTCCCTTCATTCCCTCGCGCTGCCAAAACACACGGCCAAGCGCACAGCCCTCGCGACATCATCACCCGGAGCCACAAACGTCAACATGGAGCGGCGTGGCTGGTGCGCGAAAGCCGGTTTCGACTAGCTCCTCAGGTGTTGAGGCGGTTGGATACGAAAGGCCCGGTGACAGAAGACTCGTAAGCTCGCAGGTCCGCCTCTGACGGAACGCTCTGCTGGCTGCAAAGGGAAACGCAGCCAGGCGAATACGCGGAGGTTCGCGGGTAGCTATATTGAGACATGCGGCCACATTTGCTTTTGACGCCGTTTGCTCGCGCATCTTCGCTTTCTCATCATCAGTGACCTGGTTGTGCGTGCGTGCCAGCCCAAGTGAATAGCGCGGGCCCTTCACTCCCCAAAGGCGCGCTTTTCGTCATCGCGGATCCTTGCCGCGGGAGTGCCCAGAATTCCTCCGCCATATCCACGACGACACTCCACCCCACAGCGTCCGCTCCTGCTCCCTCCTCTACTCTACTCTGCTGCACTCCCAGTCTTTTCCACCCCGGAGCCCCCCCTCCAGCCGTATCCGCGCCATCCGCAGCGCCCGTCCCGGCTGCCCGTCGCTCGCTTTGCGTATTTCCTAGCTGGGAACTTTTTCTACTATCCCACCCTTGCATCCACCCGGCGCATCCGTGGCTTGCGCGGCTGATCCGACAACACCACGCGCCTGAGCAGATACACAGAAGCCCGTCAGCAGCGGAGGGCCGTTCGCTTACACGTGTAGCCAATTGCTCTGCAGCGGCCATGGCTCGCCCAAAGAGAGGTAAATACCCCCCGTCGTTCGCGCCTTCCGCTCCTGCCTTCACCAACTGCAACATTCACTAATGCTGGCCTCGGTTCGCGCGTTCTCAGTGCTCTCTTTCATGTCAGAATGGGGAGGCCACTCGTCAAACCGCCGGACGCCCTCGTCGAACGCAGCTTCGCCGACTCCGCACTCGCCCAGGGAGAAGCCGCCGAATGCGTCCTCCTTCTCCGTCTCCTCCGTCACCCACGATAGCGACTTCAACTCGCCCGGCTCGCAGCCGCGCCCCGACTCGCGGCCGTCGTCGCGCCCAATGTCCATGATACAGACATACCAGCCTCCCGTCATGGAGGTCAGCCAGGACACGCTGCCCGAGCTGCAACGTATCTTCATGTTCCTGAACAGCCACTCGAACAAGCTGTACCAGGAGGGCTACTTCCTCAAGTTCCACGACACCGATACGCGTACGTCAAGCTTTCCACAAATAGCCGCTTCGTGACACTGACAAGCGCAGGCGGCCGCCCAGCCCCAGATCGGGTGTGGCAAGAGTGCTTCGCGCAACTAGTGGGCACCATCCTGTCCCTCTGGGACGCGAGCGAGCTGGACAGAGTCAGCAGCGACGCTGAGGTGCTGCCGACATTCATCAACCTCACGGACGCGGCGATCCACATGGTGCGTCCAACTATGACGACATTTCAATCCTCGCTAATCGGTCGCAGATGCCTTCTATGGTGCTGAGCGACGGCAAGAAGCTCGACAACATCCTGAGCGTGTCCACAGCAGCGAGCAACAAGTACCTGTTCCACTTCAACTCGTTCAATTCGCTAACGCAATGGACCGCCGGCATCCGATTGGCCATGTACGAGCACACGACGCTCCAGGAGGCGTACACGGGCGCGTTAATTGCCGGCAAGGGCAAGACATTGAACAATATCCGCGCGATCCTGGATCGACAACGCACAAAGTACGAAGACTGGGTGCGTGTGCGATTCGGCGCGGGAACGCCGTGGCGCCGGTGCTGGGCCGTCGTCAACCCGCCCGACGAGAAGGAGTACACCAAGCTGCAAAAGACGCAAAAGAAGAACATTTACAATAACAAGCCCGTGGTTCTTAAGGGGGACATAAAGTTCTACGACTCGAAGAAGGTCACCAAGAAGAGCCGACCCATCGCCACGGTCAACGATGCGTATTCGTGCTACGCAATTTACCCGCAGTCGAAGCCGCTCATTGACCAGTCAACCCTAGTCAAGATTGAGGGGAAGATCACGATCCATTCAAGCCCGGAAAAGGTCACCGAGGGCTTCGTTTTTGTCATGCCTGAAACGCGCCCGGCAGTGTCCGGTTTCGAGATCATGCTTCAGTTCTTATTCCCGGTCTTCGATACCTTTGCCCTGTACGGGCGCCCGACCAAGTTGATCGCAGATGTACTGGACTCGCGCGGCTTGATGTTCGCCATGCCTTCGGACAGGCGTTACGGCTACCTGGAGATGTGGGATGTGGTCAGCTTGATTCACACCGATGGCAGTCAGAACTGGTCCGAGCGGCAGTGGAGGAAGCAATTGAAGGATTTGACATCTAAACGCATGGCATCTACCCCGCGCGATCGAAGCAGGACTACTAGCCGTAGAAACACGATTAACCGCACCAGCCTACCACCGTCCCGCAGCGGTACCCTAAGATTCGAGGAACGTGGCTCGATACGGTCCCAACCGTCTACCCGCCAGACATCTCCAGCCCGACCCGGGGAAAACCAGCCACAAGAACCGCGGAGAGTGGATTCCGCACCACCGACTGCGCCATTTTCAACGCCACGCCATCAACGTTCGGTTTCTGAACAGACGAATGGGTGCAGGCAGTATCACGCCGAAACACCATCACGTCTCGCCCAATCAGCGAGTGTGGACGACTACAACAGTCCGCCGCCTCCACCACCGCACCGTCAGCTCGATGGGTCCCCTCAGCCGCATGAAGGATACGAGACTTCTGACGGAGAGACTCCAAGCCCAGATGCTCGCAATCTACCCGAGGTCCAGCTTGCGCCCACGGCTCCACCCTTGGGTCCAGTCGAGCACCCTCCAACGTTCGCTCATGCACCGAGCCAGAGGCCACCAGTTCAGCCATATCATCCTCTTACGATGAAGCCGGACGCGCATATGGATTCTGCGACGCTTCATCAGCTGGCTGACGCGACGAACACGCCTATTCCGGCAGGAGTTGCGGTGGCCGGCGCAGCTGCAGCGTGGCGAAGTCATGACAGTCTGGGTGGTAGGCGAAGCGGCGAATATGACAGACAGGGAAGCAGAGATCAAGACTATCCGAATGCTAACGTCCAGAGTCAGAACTACTCTAGACCTGGGCATTCGGGCAGTCGTCTTCCCACTATTCCTGCCTCGCCGTTCGTGGAACAGGAGCAATTTGTGGAATCGCCTACAGTATATCAGCCAACAGCCCCACCTGTCCCCGAACACGCCGAGCTGCCGCCGTCGCGGCCGAGCCTTGAGTTTGCCCAGGAGCAGCGCCCCGGCAGCGGAGGCAGCCACTCAATTCATCGTAAACCAGTACCAGGTCGGTCTTCATTGTCCCTGCGAGGGGATGATACCCACTCGGCCACAAGCTCAAGTCTCGGCAGTTTACGAAACGACGTAGTCGATCCCGAAGCCCTCGATGCCCTCAATTACACCAATCCAGCACTGCTGAGGCAGCCCAGTCAGTCAAGCAGTCGCTATGAAGATGATGCAGTGTCAACCTCTACGCCCGATTATGCAAGCACGGCCAGTGAAGAAGCACCGAAGCCGGCGACAAGGCTTCCAGAGCGGCCGCGGAGTGGCATGCTGAAGTTTGTTGGGAACCCAGATCTGAATCCCAAGCCTGATCTTGTTATTGGAGACGCCCATTACAAACCCGATTCGAAGCCAGCGGAAGCGTCGTCCGACATCCCCACCATTGATTTTGGTCCCACGTACTCTCTAGCGCCCGACGCCAAACGCCCCGGGACTAGCGGAACTATGACCCAAGCCTTCCATGACAATAGTGTCTCGCGGTCGAAGGAGAATCTTGCTGCCTCTCCGAATGAGCAGAAACGGCTGTCGTATTCAGGCAGGACAACGCCCATCGCAGCGGCACACATGCGCAGCTCCTCAGCCTCTCCACAACCCTCGGATAGCCGGAGCGTCGCTTGGCAACCCGGTATGGCATCCCCAGGCCACCCAGATAAGCAGAAGCTTGATCCGGAGGAGTGGGTAGTGCAACGTGCTGCTGCCGCTGCCCAGCCACGAGAGTATCCTCATGGCAGGAGCAAGTCTCACACTCCACCCCCCTTGAGCCGAAACCAGTCAGGCGATTGGTCTCATCTGCAACGAACTCCAGAGGCCATGCCTGCACGTCCACCGAGCCGACCCCTCAGCCGACCGCTGTCCCGAGGGGCTGAACGCCTACTTGATCAGCGCCCCTCGTCATTGTCCGCTCGCGAGCAAGAGCAGGTGGCACGGATAACAAACACGCCACTCATCGATTTGACGAAGAATCCGAACAAAGAGCAGAAGCCGTCTTCGTCGGGCCTTACAGCTTACATCGATCATCGAGAGAAAGAGAAGGCTGCTGCGAAGGCGAATCGGAGCACGGCGGCTATGCAGGCTGAGATTGATCGGCGCATGATGGCGGCACAGCAACGGCAGATGATGGAGATGCAGCAGATGGGTCAGCAGCAAATGCAAATGGGGCAATCAATGGGGCAACCAATGGGACAGCAAATGAGTATGCCTGGTGGATACTCTACACCGACACCGGCCATGATGGGAACGCCGCAGGTGTACCCGCCAGCATTCGCCTACTCGAGTCCCGGCCAGATGCAGCATATGTACCAACAGCAGCAGGGCTACTTCCCGCAGCAGGGGATGTCGCCAGGCATGCAGCAGGGTTGGGGGACCCCAAGCCCGCAGCCGATGCAGGGACAGTTCTTCATGCAACAGCAGCAACCAGGGCAGCAACTAGGGCAGCAACCGCAGCAGCACGTCACGCAACCCTATGGCGCTAGCTTCGACCAGGCGCAAGCGGCGGCTCGTTATGCGCACCAGCAGGGGCAGACTCGGCGGCAGTGAGGTGTTGATGACAGGCGTTGAAAAGGGCGGAGACGATCGAATTATGAAGTGACGATACGAATGATCATATGGGGAATGCGTTCTTGGGATGGTTCTTCCCCTGTACATTTTTGCATGGTACAGGCTTCGCTTTTTAATGGGCGGGTATCTTGAGCTTTTCTCATGTACAAATGCATCATCAAAAGGCTTGCGTTTCTGGATTGCATGGGTTAGCTCTCCGGGGAGTATTAGATGGTGTATCTGTATGCATTTGTTGGGGGCATTTGCATCGTCGGCTCATTTTTTGGGTGTCGGTGGCTGGAATGATATTTGGAGTTTGAACTTGACTGAGATGGTTGATGCTGTGATGCTGTGATGCTGTTTTGCGCGTTGCATTGGGAGGAAGTCTTACTGTGGAGGAATGGTGCATGGGAGTAGTGGTGCTGAGTATTGAGGTCTGTGCATGGCGATGGTCATGGTGATGCGTATCGTGGTGTAAGGAGGGGCACCGTTCTTTGTCTCATTTCCTCTCCGTCCTCCCCCGAAATCGTCTTCGGTTTTTACGATCGTATGGAGAAGCGCGGGTTCACTTCTCTCATGGCTTGTGATGAGGCTTGTTTTTGGTGCTGTGTTGATGCGACTGCGACTGCGACTGACGATGGCGGGGGGAGCGAGCGAGCAAGAGCATGGCAAGAGCATGGCATACCGGCGAGGTTCATATTTTTTTTTTTTTTTTGTTTTGTTGGGCTTTTGGAAACTTTGGAAAAGTCGATTCGACGACGCGGCTATTGGGTGTTCGTGGGTAGATAGATATATATACATATATAAGAAGGTGGGTGTTGGATGGATTATTTGTCCAATGGCTCTATCTCGCTCTATCTAGCTCTAGCTCTAAGGAGGGGAGAGGAAAGAGCAAGGACATACACGGCTGGCTGGCTGGCTGGTGTGGTGGAAACAAGCGGAAAAAGGAGGAAGGAGGACTTCGACCGTCCCCATAGCCGGTGGGTTTTACGGTTTTGTTACAGAATAGCGAGGCCTTTTCGCCGTGTAATCGACGGCGATGAGCTTTTGATGACGGTGGTGGGTTGGGTGGACGGGGGAGGGTTTGCGGTTTTGGTGATGCGGACGAGGGGCGGAGTGGTGGCTCATGTGGTGCTATTAGCGTGTGTTTTTTTGTCCAGACATCACGGTCCATTCATTATTTCTCAAAGATCGCTCGGACGCGCCATGCCACTTGCGCTGTTGTTTTCCGGGTATGCGAGTCCACAGGCTACTGCGTTCATGTTGTGTATGTAGCAGTTTCTGGGAGGGAGGGAGTCGTTGAGCAGCGAAGACGCAGGCTTCTTCTCGTAAGGAAAAGAAAGTGGACGAGAAGTTTTGGTAGCGGACTTGCAGTCTGACTGGCAGAGGGAAGGAAACACGGGCATGGAACTTTTGTAGTCTGGGTTTTAGAGATGGGGAGCTTGCTTGGCAAAAGGGGGTTGCATCACAGTGGGGTTGTTGCTGTTTTGGGTGGTGGGAGGAAAGACGCAGCGCGGCGCAGCATATGTGGATATTTAGTGCCGTTTTCCCTAACCCCTCACCTGTAATACTATCTGCGGCCTCTTGGTTGGGGTCTCTGCTTCCCGTGCCTTCGTTTTCTGCGCCGCGCTCGACCACTTTTGCTTCGTCAGCGATGACTTGCTGCGCTACGTCGTCGTTACTGAGGGGCTCGTCGCGGATAGCGTAGTCCGGAACCATGGGTTCTACGCCGCCCTCCTTGCGGCTGCGGTATGGATCCGCGAGTCTGTTCGCCGTTGCCCCATCCAGTGGTGCTTCCTTGAAGTCTTCCACGAAAGCCTTGATAGACGCCTTCAGATGACTCCGCAACGTGTAAAGTTTATACCGTCGCTTGTCCTTTTGGAGCGTCAGGAACAGATATCGAAAACTCTTTCGCGCACGCTCTATGCGCTTCTTTTCCGCATCCAGTTTCTTCGGGTCCTTCTTGTCCATATCACTGTGGAAGTGACGGAGCAGCTCCTGCGGCGTCATCTTGACGACGCTCTCCACCTGCGTTTTCGTTCGAGCCTCCTGAAGCGCCCTCTCCCTGAGAATGAGGTCAGCCAGATCCATGGCTTTCGCTTCCATGTCATTGACATGGGTGCGCTGTTCGGGACGACGGGCCTTATGTTTGACCTTCACGAAGTGTGTTCCCGCTCGATGATGGTTTAGAAAAGGAACCGAGATTGGGCCTCTTTTTCCTCCATTGCATACCGTCGGACGCTGCGCGATTTAGGTAGCGCGCAGTACTCCGACAGAGAGAAGGCATGAGCGGTCTGCAAACCAGTGTTTGGGAATTGGATCTGCAAGGACGTAGGAGTGTGTCCCTTATCAGGGCTGCGCATGCATTTTGAGTGAATGTCATTTTGGCGAACGAAGTGTGATGGAGGCGCAATATAGTCAGAGACGGCTTGATTGTTTGGAGACGCCGGCGAGGCCGCACACCAGGATCCCCATGTGGAACGGGTCCGTAAAGAAGGGGACGTGTAGGGAGCACGGAAGTTTCTTTTTTGAGTCTGGACTGGAGAGAGTGCCGAGTTCTTCATGCATCGTCCGGTGCTTGGTTTTGGTGGAGTCTTCTGTCCACGGCACGGCTAGAGATCCGGCGTACACTTCATTCCTTAGGTTTTAAAGATTGCGAGGTTGGATCTTCGACCTCCGTGCACTACCGCATCAACAGTAGCTGCAAGGGAGCGCAGGAGCGAGACCATTTCTAGAAACAACAGCCCTTCTAATGCTATGCATGCATACAGCAGAAGCCAAAAGTGCACTCATGGAGCAAGTGCTCGTTAACTTTGAGTTCGAAAGGCGTAGAGCGGAGAACTCTTTGAGTGGGTAGTCCTTATAAAGTTTTTGGTATAGCGCCGGAAGGGAGCAGGAGGGACAAGCATGCAAGCTCGACGATGGGGTTTTGGTATGCCAGCCGTCGCGAGGAGCCGACGGCGACATACTGGACTTCGTTCTTGCTTTTTGAACTGCTCCAAGTCGCCGTCGCAGGCGCTCCATAACGTAGGAGTGCATTCTTTTTCGAGGTAGGAGCACACGGGCCCGCATACCGTGATGTCATCGATGCTTTGATGTTGGAAAGGTGGAAGAGGGACACGAGCATGCCGTTGTTTGAGAGACGCTTTTGGCGGGAAAACGGGAGGCAGCACGAAGCTTCGCCATGGCATGGTGGAAACTGGTTTCTGGTAGGGCGAGAGAGTGGCGGACAGACGCATGGAGATGATGCTTTGCTTTTAGGTAGAGAGGAGGGCTCTAGGTTCTCCAGCATCGCGAATGTTGTTGAGGGCTTTTTGAGAGCTGCAGGAGGCGGGAGCGAGGTCGCATTGAGGTCCTCGGTTGACGTTTCGGTGTGAAGGAGGACAGGAGGTGCGGTCGCCATGATTTGGCATCTTTGGGATTTAATATATTTAATAGAGAAGAGAAAGCAAAGACAAAATCCCGTCCCCCCGGGTATAAATGACGCGCGAAACGCGCTGCACTCCCATTATGTTCTTTGCAACCCCTTTTGGAAAAAGTCGGGGAAGAAAGAACACTAGGCACTTAAAGGGTCTCGAGCAGTCGTTTGTAGAAGAATGTATTCAAAAGAACCCACCCCCCCGTAACGACCATATCGAATGAATTCACTTGGTGCGCGTAATCAAACTTTTAATGATTAGATTAGGTACTTCCTATGTCTACGAGTCGGATTCTTTGGGAAGTGCAAGGGAAGCGCCGCATAGAATGCCATCCATTGTTTTTTGTTGTTTTGGATTTGGTAAGATGGGGAGGAGTAAGAGATGAGGAGCTTTCACAGACGGGAAGATACCACACTGCGGGAGTGGACGATTGGAGCTGAAGGACCGTATATGTTGCTAACGTCGCCATTTTTTTAGTTCGTGGGTGAGGCATGCTCGGCGCATGTGCCGAAGAGCTCTCCATGAAGGTGGTCCATGACCTTTTTTTTTTTTTTTCTTGGATAGAAGGGCTCGAGAAACAAGACAATTCCGGGGGGTTGCGAGCAAGGAGAAGCGCATACGAGAACCGCTCACTGCTTTATGAAGTGGAAGGAGGCTGTCAGAGGCCGTCCACTCCAAGCTGCCGATTTTGCTAAAGCCCGGCAGCAGGCCCTAGAAGGTATCTAAGGGACTGTTGATGTAAGAAAGCAAATGTGTAGCTCTGCCCATACCCCTTCATACATATTCAAATCCGAGGGAGAGGCGCGAAGGCTGGGCCAGTTACCAGCGACTTGAATCAAAACCCAAGTACCATGTTGAGGCAAGAACGACTTCGAACATTTGAAAGGGTAGCTCAACGGGTGCGAAAACCCGCATGCTCTGATGAATGGAAACAAGAGCGGAAAGCTCCGCTCGTCCGGCACCTTTCTCTACCAAGTTTCCCTATACGGATCTCGAGAAATATATTCCTCCTCTTCTTCAAAGACGGGCGTATGTGGTCTCTCGCAGGTTGAGGCACAAATGAGATGGTGTCCCTTGACATACCGAACAAAGCCGGGGAACAGCTGCTCTAGCCGATGCGACGTCTCTAGTGAAAGCGGCACTGCAACGTCAGTCACTCTACGCGTTAAGACCTATTGTCAATGCTTACTGTCGAATGGATTCCCAATCGCTATTGCCATATCTAGCCGGGTCCCACCGGCTTGGAAGGCCGATCTATATTTATGGATATCTGGAACAGCAGCTACAGCTTGCTCGCCGACGCCAAGTAACCTGAACTCAACCGCCTTCAGCTGAGAAAAGCCACCTGAAGAGACAGCTTCTCTTAGCACCAAGAGAATGCCGTCAAAGTCAAAGCTCAGGCGGTCCAGCCGCGGGAAGTCAAGGATGAGAAATTCGAGGTCTGGCGGCAGACGTTGCAAAAGACCGGATGCATGGTTGTGCTTCATCAGGACACGGTACGGAATCCGTAGCACCTTGAGAAATTTAAGATTCTCGCAGTATTTGAATTCTCCGTAGTCCTCTGGCGGATGGTACTCTTTTGTGCCAATAGCTAACTCCTCCAAGCTGCCATAATGCGCCGCGACGGCCGCGGAGACCTGGTTGTACCGAAATTCTGCCCCAGTAAATCTGGCTGGGCTGCCGCATTCGAACCGTTTCAGCGCTTTGCAGGCCGTAACTAGATTCGCGATGATATATGCGGGAGCCCTGGACGACAGCAACGAAAGCCTCTCGATCGGCGACGACCGTACGGGCCATATCCAAGGTTGGTCAAGCACATGAGAATCTTGATGATCTGGATCCGGTCTAGACGCTCCCCGGTCCCTCTCGTATACAGCTCCCCAGCGACCGAGCGTAAGATCCTTGAGCTGGGGCAAAAGAAGAATCTGGTAGATACTATTGATCGGGAAGTGGTCCCAGAATCTCAAGTCGAGGCGTAGAACACGAAGCGAGTGGAATTGAGGTGGTGAACCTAAAGGAGCTGCCAGTACTGCCGTCATCTTCTCCAAAAGGAGTGGTAATTTCCCACCACCGTCAAATCGATGTTTTGGAAAGTCGACGCAGAGCTGCTCCAGATTTGGTGACTGAAGGGCGAGTAGTGTTATAAAGGGGTCTTCTCCGCTCGCGAGGCGGGAATAAATCTCATCCGGATGTAGTAAGTCCATCCCGTCGGAGAGAGGCATCGCCCACTCCGGCGGGGAAACATGAGCTGTCCAGGAGATAAAGCGGTATGATCCTCTTTGCTTAATTGCTTTGACGTGCTGCTTCAAGGTTGGATTCCCGCATAGAGCTACCAAGACATCCTTGAAAAAGAGCGGTGTTCTCCCTGGCGCTTGTTCTATGGATCGATACAAGATAGGCGTAGCAATCTGGTTGATTCTCCGAGAGACGAGGCAGACCCGGGCGAGGTCGCTGGAGCGCTCATAGCTTGTTGAAGACGATGCATTTGGGAACGAGACGTCCAGGGGATACAGGAATTCGAATATATACAACAGGAGTTCGGGCGGTAGAGAATCCATCCTGAGCGAGTTGAGGGCTGGTAGGAAGGAAGCCGCTTGAGGGGGCCCACGGGAGCGAACGACTTGGATTGTGCTTCAGTACGTGCTGTCCAGAGCTCGAAAGTGAAGCCGGAATCACGGCATTTCGAAGACGTGCCGTGGCGAAAAGTGGAAAGACTGAGGTGTGCAGGTCCGTGGGCGCGCCTGGTGCATAGCCCCTCCATAACGCAACACCACGTGGTTTCAACCCCGCTCGGGCCGACAACCATCCCGACATACACCTCCTCTTGGTACGTTAAGATCATTCTCAAGGCTGCATAGGTAGTATGAAGGCTAGGCAGCTTGTGTATGATGTTACCAAGATTGGAAGTCTGGTCCAGGTGTACGCTCGCTCAGGAATCTGCGCGGTCTGCTGGTGAAGTATCTTTCGCTTCGTAACGATGAGGTCCACTAACAATATCCTACGATGCAAACCCTTTGCATAGGTACGTATAGTTAAGCTCTTCAGGCAACCCATTGCGGTTCGCTTCTTTCGCGCGCCATGTCGCTAACATCAGCTCGTCAGGTACGCTCCAGATTGACGTCATTAGAGTCACGGGAGCTGCAGGTTAGCCCAAACAGGAAATCGGCGGAACTTGTTTGGGCTGTGCTTAAAGACCCAATGCCACCTTGGATCGGAGTTGTAGAAAGGCCTATTTCCTTCCTGGTGGTAAGGCCTGAAAGGCGTTACGGCTCGTTAGGCCACCCGCGCAAGCGGAAGATCACTGAAGCTTGAATACCTCCATGCAGTGGGCTGTTTTTAGACATGGCGAGTGCGCGGGCGGCGAACAGAGCCCGCTACTTTCAGGAGATTCAAAATACGAATTCGCTCATTAGGCCTTCGGTGACGAAATTGGCGGCCGATGATCCTGCCCGACCGCTTTTTTCATCTAATGCATCGCCATTCCAGGGCATCGCAAGGCCCATAGCTCGTATAATTTGTGCTACGTGCTCAATGGTATAAGAGAAGGAAGCCCTCATCCAAAGAGAGCTAGAGTCCAGCGGCAAACTTTTCAGTATCTCCATCATGTATCTTTCTTCGTTCGCGATCGGTTTGTGTATGCTGCTATGCACAGCCCTTTCAGCCTCCCAGGAGGCCGGCAAAAAGCACAATGTTGTCTTCATTCTCACCGACGACCAAGACGCGCGCATGAACTCCCTCGACCACATGCCAAAAGTACAGAAGCTACTCATCAAGGAAGGAACATGGTACACCCGACACTACGCGCCAACAGCACTATGTTGTCCCGCACGTGTTAGCATATTGACTGGCCTACTTGCACATAACCACAAGGTCACCTCTGTCAGTGGGGTGAGTGTGACACATCCCCTCCTACAGGCTAGACGATACTGATTCTGCAATCCAGCCTTGGGGCGGCTGGCACAAGATCCACGATGAAGGGCTGAACTCCAAGTATCTTCCCATCTGGCTGGGGAATAATGGATATCGGACTTATTACACTGGGAAACTGTATAACGGGATGGAAAAGAAATTAGTCGAGAAAACCACGGCAAGAGGGTGGACGAAAGCTGTAAGCAGGCTTCTTTCCCAAATCTCGCCGTTTCCGTGGTGACCCTAACCAGTTCGAACTATAGGACCTCTTAGTTGGCGGCCAGACGTACCAATACTACAATCCGCCATTCCAGCATATTACCAGAGACAACTGGGATAATCCGGAAAAGATCAATACGTCCTTCGAGGGGGAGTACAGCACCGACAAAGTGGCTGAATACGGATATGGATACCTCCACGAGGCTCTCCAACATGATGATCCATTCTTTGTGGCAATCGCTCCGATCACGCCGCACAGCCAAGTGGGCCACAATCCGCAACCGCCAGTACCAGCGCACAAATATAACGGCACGCTTTCGGGTTTGGAAGTCCCACCCGCGGAGAACTTCAACCCTGCGAACGTAAGTCCTTGGCTGTTCTTTCTTCCAAAATTACTCTTACAATATCTTTCGGACCCGTCAAACACAGCTGACTGATGAGCAGAGGTCCGGAGTAAACATCGTCTGGCAGCTCGATCGCCTCAACAAGTCCCAGGAGCACATGCTTCACCACAACTACCAGCGCCGCACCGAAGCACTCCTATCGGTAGATGACATGGTCGAGCGCATCGTCAACATCCTGGACAACGCGAACCAGCTCGAAAACACCTACATCATCTACAGCAGCGACAACGGCTTCCACCTCGGGCACCACCGGCTCGGCCCGGGCAAGAAATACGCGTTCGAGGAGGATATCAACGTGCCCCTGATCATCCGCGGGCCGAACGTTCCCAAGAACAGGAAAACGGACGTCGTGACCGCACATGTCGATCTTGCACCCACGATCCTGGACATGGCCGGCATGTCGCAGCGCGCAGAGTTCGACGGAAGACCGATTCCGCACACGGCAGCGGATATAGACAGCAGAGAGAGCTCTGACCAGGACGAATACACCAACGTTGAGTTCTGGGAAGGCGCGTCCTACAAATGTACGTCTTCCACTCTCTTTCCCACTCCCTACAACCCCACAGAACCTAACAACCCCCCCAGGGAACAACCGCACGGGTAAATACGTAAACTCGTACAAATCGCTCCGCCTCGCCGGCAAAGGCTACTCCCTAATGTACGCAGTCCACTGCCGCAACAACTCTCACGAACTCTACGACATGCTCACCGACCCGGTGCAGATGCACAACCTACACCCCTCCGCGCCCTCCACGCCGCCGCACAAGAACGCCTACGATTCCGGCACCACGCAGCTCGCAGGCTACGAAATCCCCGCGCTGCTGAACCGCACCGACGCGCTGCTGCTGGTGCTGAAGTCGTGCAGCGGGAACGCGTGCACGAAGCCGTGGCAGCAGCTGCACAAGGACGGCGCGGTGAAGAATCTGAAAGATGCGATGGATGCACGGTGGGATGGGAAGTACGCGGAGCTGCCACGGGTGCGATTCGATGAGTGCTTTGATAATGGGAAGATTGATGTTGCGGCGGAGGGGCCGCAGTGGAGGGGCGATGGGCGGGTTGTGGATCCGGGGCTGCAGGGGGCGGGGGTGGGGAATGGGACGGTGGATGGGGAGGCATTTGAGTACCCCGGGGAGGAGGGGTATTGGGATGATTGGGAGTAGAGTGGAGTTATTATGCATTTCCCACCGAGGGGAGAATTGGGTTCTAGCATCGTGGCGTTAGAGTTAAGTCATTCTAGCTGTTAAACGTAGAGATGTATAATACCTTACCGGTAAGCTTTCGCTTCTGTTGCAGTTGTCGAAATTCTTTTCTCGCAAGGGAGGGGAATAAGAGCAACGTACAGTACACAGTACGACCTACACGCTACAGCCACAACCACGAACGCGGCCATCTTGCTTACGTATCTTAACCTTTTTCCTTTAGGGCAGAAATGACATACCGGTATCTGGTCGACTAGACTACACCGTTTAGGTGTTAACGACGACGGATAGACACCAAAATTCTTCACGGACGCAGAGAGAAATATTCGTCAAACAGCGAGAACATGTCATGCGTGTGAGCTCACTCGTTCGAGTGTAAACAAAACCTCTCTCCTCAGCTCAACAGCCACCAGTCCCGTCCCTACGAACAGAGTAGAGCGATTCTCTTTGCTACGCAACCCATCCCACACACGACAAAGCCTGCAGCCGCGGTCAGGAACCAAGTTGTATGCACAGGACGATCTGAACATTCAAGAATCTCTTCTTCTTAATCATCATCATCACCATCGTCTTCCTCCTCATCGAGAATCACTCATCCCCCTAAACCCAAAAATATATACAAAAAGCCACTCCGTTGCACGCCAAGCGCCATGCGCCATGGTATCCAACACAACCGACCCGCTGAACGCTAGAGAAGAGTATGGATGCGTATGCGTCGCGGGGAATTGGAAAACAAAAAGAAAAGGAGATACAAGAGTGCAAGTAAGCAATCAAGCAAGCCGCCAGCCCAGTCCCAGAATACGCCGTTACGGTCATTAAAATAGATCTTTTGGTGCGTGCGTCGCGCGACGAGGGAAGAACGTAGGTTGTGTCCTAGGAGTCGAGAAAAGAAGTGAGGAAGCGCGCTTCTATGCAAAAGAGTACGAGGAGGGTCCAGACGTGGTAGGTAGACAACAGGCGAGCCTACGCATTCTCCAAAAGCTGCCTGATCTTCTCGTAAAACGAGGCGGGATACTGTCGTATCTCCTCGTCCGTCGGCGGCTCCTTCTTCGGGTCCATAAAGCGGTCCGCAACCTTCTGGATGATCTGGGCGAGCAGATCCTGGGGTATCCTCAGATCGTCCCCGCCGTCGGGGTATATGAACGGATCGCGTTCATCGAGCAGCTGCGCAATTGTGGGTCTTCTCTTTGGATTTCGGTCCAGGCAGTGCCGGAGCGTGGCCTTCAGACCAGGTGGAACCCGTACGTCGCCGATGCCGTAGTCTGCGAAGTGGATTTCGTAGTCGCGGTTTACGATGGCGAGGACGCGCGCCATTTGGTTGGCGATGTGGGCGAAGGGGGGTTTGCCGTAGACCATTTGATACAGTATGCAGCCGAGACTCCAGATGTCGCTCGGTTTGCCGAGCTTCATGTCCTTCGCTCCATTGCCGTTGCTCAGCTGGCCCCTTGCGCCGCCAGCGCTGTCTTCGAGACTTTCGGGGGACATATAATTTGGGGTACCGATGTGCGAATCGCGGTGGACGTTCACTGTATGGTCAACTTCGATGGCGTTTGCGATGCCAAAGTCGATGAGCTTGAGGCGGCCTTGTACCAGCAGGAAGTTGGCGGGCTTGAGATCGGAGTGCACTATGTCGTGTTCGTGGACGGCACCGACACATTCAAGCATCTCTTTCCAGTAGTAGCGGGTAAAGCTGAGGTCAAGCTTTGCGTCTGCTGGGTCGAGCTTCATGCGGATTATGCGGGCGAGGTCCGATTCGCCGAGTTCCATGAGCTGTAGAGCGTTAGCATAGTTTAGCTGGAAGGAGACATTCTTGACAGATGGAAGGCAGACGAGTGTAAGCTGTACGTACCACGCTCAAGATTTGCCGTGCGTCATCCACCTCCCAGTCATACAGCCTCACTACTCTTTCCACATTCTTGAGCTTGTTCAGGAGGTCGATCTCGCCCTTGTAACCCCTCACGGCAGCTTCATCGGCGTCCTCAAGCTTTACTCTCTTCAACGCCAGTAGCTTGAAATTCTCTGCCATCACCCGGTACACCGCAGAACTCCCTCCTCTTCCAATGCGATCCATTTGCGAATAGTGCTTCCCATTAACCGCCAGCGTACTCCTCTTCTTCCTCTCTCTTGTTTTCGTCGTCGCAGCACCAGCAGCCGCAGTAGCAGTCTCCAGAACGGACATCTTGGGCGGCGGCGGCGGTGCAGGCCGTCGCGGCGTGTTTGCGCTTATCGCCTGCAACGGCATCGGCCTCTCTTGTCTCTGAACAGGCGATTGCGGCTGAGGCGGAGGCCGCATATCGTGATCCGCAACCTTCATCACCGAATCCGTGACCTTCATAACCGAATCGGCGCCATTCATCGCATCCACCTTCACCACCGACACAGGGAGATTCTCCTGGTCCTGGCTCGGCGGATGATCCTGCTCTTCGCTCTGCGGCGTCCTGCGCAGCCTCCTCATCGGCGCACCCCTCAGCGGCACTCTTTTTATCCTCAAGCTCGGCGCAGGCGTAACCGTATCCTGCACCGGGGTGTTCGAGCTGGACCCACGCGATATCCGCAGCTTAGGTCTCCGTCCCGCTGCCTTCTCCGGCGAATTGGTTTCGTTCTGCGACTGAGCGAGCAGCGCTGTCGTGAGGGCGCTCAATTTCATCGGCTGCGGTATCTCGTCGTCGGAGCTGTCCCCAATGTTTATATTCTGCATCATGGGCGCGTCCGCCCGGAAGCCCTGGCTCTGGCCCAGCACAGACAGCGGCGAGTCTCTGCGAGGCCGGATAGTCGACTGCGAGCGCATGCGCCCGAGGCCGGAGTAGGAGCCCATGGGGGTGGGAGAAGCGGTCGCCATTGCGGGTGGATAGCCGCTGCGCGTGTCGGGCTATCTGAAGTCGAGCAGCGGAGAAGTCGTGATAGCGAATGTTGGAGACTGTAGAGTTAGTTTTCCATACATAAGGCGCGGTGGTTCCGGCGGCTGTTTTCGTTGTAGGGATGCGGCGGTGGTGGGCTTGAGTGAGGTCCGATGGTGGGCGCGTGGTGGCCGATCTCGAAGTTCGCGTGGCGGGTTGCCGGGCAACGCGTGTAAACAGACCACTCCACTACGACAATTGTGCAAGATTTGTACAGAAATATCCTCAACGTTGGAAACGCTACTGCCGCAAGTCCATTATACTTCAATCCATGCCTTGAAGAGCTGTGTGGATTGCGCAATGATTCTCCTATGATTCAACATTGCTGCATTAGGCACGGCGAACAGATGAGGACTTGTATGCGCATAGCTGCATAGCTTAAACGTACAAGAAAGTAGACAATTCGATGCGTGCTAACCAACAAGAAGATCCGCCCAGACTCTATGCAGGCACGCCATATGACCTCTTTCAACGCCAGCCCATGCAAATCAGCTTACACGATACAGATACAGAAGCCCCGTCACTCGTTCGGCTCCTCCACCACAACCGCAACCACAGTTGCAATATCATCCGGTTTTCCGCCATGCCAATTCTCCCCCGGATAGTGCTTTTGCACTTCTTTGGCGAAAGGTCCGCTTCGGCGCGTATCGAGGCTCGTCTCCTTTGCTTCTTTTGCGATTGCGGCAGCAAGCTTTGCCTGCAATGATGTACCATCCGCTCTGCTAGCTGAATCGGCTTGCGCGAGCTTGAGTAGCTCGTGGCCGACATCGATAGTGCCGTCTCTGTCCACCCATCCACCAAAATCAACCATGCTGCGGCTGACGATGCCGAGGACATCCTGCGGACTCAGATTGTCCCATACGCCGTCAGTGGCGAAGACTAGCACTTCGCCGTGGCGGACTCTGTGGTGCGTTACGCTCGACACTTTCGGAAGGTCGGACAGCGTGCTGGGACCGCCAAACACCGCCATCTGCACCAGCATGCGCTGGGGAGTTTTGGAGAGCTGATACGGCGTGTTGAACGCGTGGGTCTGTGGATGCGTAAAGTGTCGTACCGCGTTCAATCCTAGGTGCATGAAGCCGGAATCTCCAAGGTTGGCGACTTCGACGTTGCCGCCCGGTTCTGCGACCGCTAGACATGCCGTGCTGCCGCCTCCGACAATGCTATTGTCCTCAATGACCTCGTCATACCCCACCTGAAGCAGATCCTTCGGATGTAACGACGCCGTCTTGGATTCTTGCGACCACAACCTCGCAGCGCAAGCCATGTACTCGCACAAGCCGTGCGAAAAGTCGGCGGGGTCAATGCCAGACTCGACCCAGCCCCCGACGCCGTCTGCTACGCCAAATGCAGTGCTCCTTGTGGTTCCAATCTGGCTGAAGAAGAAGGCATCCTGCCCGCTCCTTGCTCGTTTTCGCTTATCCTTCCATCTCTTGCACTCCCTCAGACTTGTAACGTCGTACTTGGTGGCATTGTAGGCGTCGCCCGTATAGATATTGGCTTCAGCATTGAACTTGTGGCCTTTTGCGGAGTAGGATGCGGCAACGTGGTAGGCGAATTGGGGCGCTCGTTCCCAGTGATGCGACGTCGAATGGAAGGATCTAAGCCCAATTGCGGCCGGACTGGCATCTCTATTCAATGGACATGTCTGCGGTGCGTAGAGCGATGCCGATCGGTGCGAATGGAAATTGGCCGTCCGTGTCGCATGCGCGGGCGCAAACGGGGAGGATGTGGACAGGCAGAAGAGTAAGCCGGCGGATGCAGCTTGACGCGGAGCAGCGCGAGGGGAGCGCCGAACAAGAACAGCGGCGCCAGCGATGGCAAGTGACATGGCCGCAGCCCAGGCCTAGTGATGCAGAGTCAGTATCCAAAAGTGCCAGAGCGAAGCGTGACGGCGTGGAATGGACATGGCGTAATACCTTCGCAGAGGGTGAAAGAAAAGGGCAGCGACTTTTGAACCGGGGGGTGAAATTCGGCACTGGCGTCATGCCAATGTGGCTAGTGGATGGCTGAACTTACCATTATTATATTGAGCATTATGTCCGCAGATTCACAGTGCAAACGGGGGAAACAAACGAGAAGTGGCATTGGCGGCTGCCTAACCGTCCTAGACAAAGCGATCTGGCTATTGTCTTGGAGATGCCAGAACCCAAACACCACAGCCTCGCAGGTTCCGGAAGTGCCAAGGCCAGCCCTACCGGGTAAAGCCCGGGCCTCAACTTTTGGAGAACGGCAAGCCCCACGACGTAGCTTTTGACTCCGCGCACCCGGAGGACACGATCAAAATGAACATGCATCCGGCGCGACAGGCGTATGTGGAGGAGGATGGAGATGTAAGTACCGCTGTTCGTTCTCAGTCCAAAAGCATAATCTCTCTTGCTGGAGGCAACCATATCCCGCAGCCCGTTCCTAGCTTTTTTACTACCCTGTGCCAGAGACATGCTGACGATACGTCTAAACACCAGGACGATGCCATGGAGGGCATTGACTTGGCCAATGTGCCAATTGACCGGGATCACTACATACCAACAGGCGTCCCCGGAGCGGCGAACGAAAGGGCCTCCGATCTGCTCGGACAATTTGAGAGGAAACGACGAGCGGCGCAGCTAATAGTTCCCACCGCCGACCGCGATATTAAGAAGCGGCTACGCTCACTGGGTGAGCCGATCACCCTGTTCGGCGAAGGACCTTCGGAACGGCGCGATCGACTACGAGCATTACTGGCCGACCAGGCAGAAGCCGCAGGTGAGGATGGAGATATCCAGATGCAAGAGGCGGAAGAAGCACCGGGGGATGAGCAGGAAGAATTCTACACTCAAGGAACTCAATCACTTCTGGAAGCTCGGAGAGACATGGCAAAGTACTCTCTGCCACGCGCGAAGGAGCGAGTTGCCTTCCAGCGACGGGAAGCCACCATACCGCTCAAGACCCACATCGAGTTCCGCAACAAGATCAAGGAGCGACTGAAGGGCTTTGAACTGTACGGATCGCAGACGTCAGATCGGCCTGTCAGCATTGTTCGGTTCTCCCCCAACGGCCAGTACGTAGCATATGGCAACTGGGGGGGTCACATCAGGCTTCTCGAAGTCCCCAGCCTTGAACAGAAGAAAGCGTATCGTGGCGGCCACACCGAACGTGCGACTGGAATAGACTGGATGCCGGGTGCGACTCTCCCCGGCACAACGGTCTCATCGTCAAGTGTTAATCTTGCCTCTGGTGGTGCCGGTGGTAAAATCCAGCTGTGGTCGCTTGACGATGACAAGCCACTGAGGACTCTGGAGGGGCATGCCGACCGCGTCTGTCGGGTAGCCTTCCACCCTTCCGGTCGCTATCTTGCCTCAGCATCTGACGACACGACCTGGCGCCTCTGGGATGTCAACACCGGCCAGGAGCTCGTTATCCAGGAAGGACACTCGAAGGAGGTCTACACAGTCAGCTTCAACGGTGACGGATCCTTGATAGCAACCGGCGGGCTGGATAGCATAGGCCGAGTGTGGGACGTTCGCACTGGTCGCGTCATCTACCTACTGGAGAGTCACATTAAGCCCATATACGGCCTCGATTGGAGCACTGACGGCCATCGCTTATTATCAGGCTCGGGAGACGGATTCATGAAGTGCTGGGACGTACGCGCAATGCGCGAGACCAACTCAATCGCCGCCAACACCGGAGGCGTTACCGACTTGCGCTGGTACAAGGGCACTGACGGGCCAACAAGCGGCGTGCCTCTGCAAGAGAACGATGAAGGGGAAGTGGTACCAAAGAAGGCGTCCACTTTCGTCATCTCGTCGGGATTCGACAAGAATATCCAGGTCTTCTCAGCCGACGACTGGGCACATTGCAGAACATTACAAGGGCATTCGCAGGCTGTATTCAGCACTGATGTCACCAGCGATGCCACTTGGATCGTCAGTGGCGGTAAAGATAGGACGGTGAAGTTATGGGCAAGGGACGATCAGGAAGGCATATGAAGGAGAGGATGCCCTATTCTCAGGAAAGAACAATCTATACCGAGTCGGATGCAGGGGAACGCTAAGTCACTAAGCTTCAGCTTCACGGCCGCAGCAACAAAAGAGAGCCCTATTGCCGACAGCTGCGTCACGCTACAATGGAGGAGGGGGAGGCGGTGAGATGCTGTAGCTTCAGCGAGCGCATCTAGAACAGCTATAGCGGCTGTGGAGGAATGTGTCGGGCATATTCAGCCAAATGAAAAGGCAAGATTCCTCCATCTCAAGTTCCAAGTACTAATCATAATCAATTTACCGTCTCTAGGATAATACCTTCTCCTTATGCTGCCAACTTTTCACCATTCGATTTTCCATGCGACGCACAGACAGGAGTCTACGCAGGCGCTCCCGTCATCGCGTAGTCTGAGAGGAAGGTCATGCCACGGGCGCCTTGGGAGGGCCGTTTTGCCATGAGGTTACTCTGGCACTCGGTCGCACAAGACAAAGCACGCTGCTACCCTGCCGCCCGCAACATGGAGACGTTTGCGCTCTAACCCATTCCCATGTCTCCAACACACCGCAAGGGAGAAGCGACGAGAATCTCTTTCCCATTTCAAATGTTCACATGTCCAGAACATACTGCGATGACTCTTCTTCACCGCACAATTGACCAACGGTTGGAAAGCAGTTGTGTCCAACTCTCCTTGGACAACCGTGGGCGCCCAAGCTTCGGAAACCGGATGAGATAGTCAATTGGATTGCTCACCGCTTCCGCCTTGAAACGCTACGTCTCCACTTTCTACGAGAATAGGAGTTACCGTAGGTCGCCGGCCGGGAGCATAGGACGCTTGTCGTCATCGCTCAGCGTTCTGAGCTCTTTGAAATCTCCCGGGGCTACTACGGAGGATCTTGAGGCCATTTTCGCTTTGACTCATAGCTAACAACAGAATCTACGTGGACCAACCCGGCGCCAAGGCAAATCGTCTCGAAAATTCTACCCAACAGGAAGGATAATGGCAACTGGCCACAACACATGCAGGCATGCGAACTTGCAGCAAGTGGGAGCGCGGTGCCAGATGGGGTGCACTAAGCGATCCATTCACCGCTATGCCGCCTCACGATTTTGGCAGCCGCAATGGCTCAACTCCCAAAATGGCACAACGTGATTTTCGCCCCGATCGTTGGGCTTCAATGCTCTTTCGGCATGATTATTGAATTGCTCCCGGGCATGAATATTGAATGCCATCGGTGAGGCTTGAGGGCTTCCGGTGAACATGGCCACCGTCGCGGAGCAGAGGGCCAAGAAGCCATTGCGCACACTGAGTGGACTGAGGCATTCAGCTCTACGGCACGACCCTGGAAATACGCGTACGCGCCCGAGAGACGATCAACCGCAACGGTCGATCCGGATCCAGAGCAAGCAGCTCTTGCACATGGGCTCTAACGGTGGCTGTGCCTGTCCGCGGTGCCGGCGCCGCCCCGGGCTTCAGAAGGGACAATGGCGCCGTCGCGGCACCTCGAATGGCCGCATTCCTTGGTGCTCCACTTTGGTTTGGGATGGATTGTCTTACTTGCCCTATTATCTGTTACACGATTGCGGGTAGCGGCCACAAACAGGAAAAGCAGAACCCAACGGCTTCATTGGCTGGCGAAGGCGGGATTTTGCTTGCCACTTTTTTCGGCCCACGGCTGTCAGGCGAGGGCTTGACGCAAACCACGCGATAACTTTAAGGCCGAAAGGAAAATGAGGGAGAAAAATAGGACGACTGACGAATGACGGGCGGATAGAGAAATGCAGAGCAGTTTCCATCAGGCCGGTACGAGAGGATTCGGCATGTGGATGTGGGACAGCACGGCAACACAGGAGCTGCAGTGTTTGCCTCGGATCGCCCCAGGGCAGGCGGTGCGCCAGCCAGATGGAGATGCGGCGGCCTGGTACCTTACACCGGGAACTCCTCACGATAATAGAAGCGCAACACAGAAGGGATGTCAAGGGACGAAAACAGGCAGGGAAGGCGGGTCGGCGAGGAAGCGGTGAGATGACTCGCGCCCGGCAGAGGGAGCCCTGGAGCGGAGAAAGTTGGACAGATGACACCATGGGCGGACGAGCGAGAGCGGCGAGAGAGGGTTCACCTTGCGAGCGAGCCACAGGGCAGGGCTGGCGGCAGGTGAGGTGGGAGTTAGTTGGAACCAGCGTCGCCTGACACGGCGGCAGAACGAGAGCGTCATGCGAATGGTGTTGAGGCCGCAGAGAGTGAGCGGGCGCGGGGTCGTCGTCGTCGTCGTCGTCGGGAGACTGCGGCCCGGCGGCGCCCTCATGATTACACCGGCACCACCACCAGCCTTCACGATGCGATGCGCGGGCGCAACGACGACGACACCGGCACGCTTCCCAGGCGCAAGGGCAGGGAGAGGGCATCCGCATCTCGCGGATCTGGCTTCAGAGTTTTCACGGCGGGCCAGCCGGGATCGCACGGGCGAATCATGTCGGTAGAATCTCGCAAGAAGGGCCGGCCCGCGCAGACCCAGCCAGGCAGGCCTCTGTAGGTATCGATACCGCACATACGCCGCCGCAGCTGTCGCACCAGACTACTCCTCCTACTTGCTAGCACGCCGTGAATGAAGCCTCCCGACCAGGAGCCAGCTTCACGCGCGACAAACGGGGCCCGCGCCGCGTGCGCTGGGGCAGACGGGCCAGGGCAAACAGGCCGTCTGGGAGGTGCGGAGACCGCAGTGAAGGGCCATGGCTGGCTGCAGCGCGTCCACTCGCCGCCCGCTGCCCGCCGTCTCTGGCTTTGCGCTGCATGGGCGAGCGCCCGGCAGCCACTCGTTTCTGGAAAGGCCGCTGCCGTGATGCAGGCCTACCCGACGGCGCTGGGGCGCCGAATCGCAGCGCCCGCCGCTGTTTCGCGTGCATCCCACGGAATCTCTCCCCCCAGCCCGTCCAAGCCTGCCCCCAAGCCTGCCTCCCAGCGCCCCCCCCGGCAACACCCCACTGCGCACTCTGCGCCCGCTGAGACCAACACTTATCAGCAGGCCCAGCCCTCCAGCACTAGCTGCTCGCTGCTCCTGCTCCCGCTCCCCGCCTCCGTCCTCACCCTCACCCTGCCCGCTGCTCGCCCTTGACGCGCAGCGCTGAGCTCGCTCCCATCGCTCGCTTTTGGACGCCCATTGATCCGCCGGCCTGCTTATCCCTCGCGCAATCGCCCGTCTGCTGCTCGTTTTCCGTCGCTGCCGAGATCCCCGCCATCGCGATTACCGAAAAGAGCAATCCACACCGCCAGTCCCGCCGCTACACCGGTACTTGCTGCACCCCCTACAAGAGTCCGCCATGGACTTCTCCTCCTCCGGCAGCCACATGGACTACCACCGCCCCTCGTCGACCCTCAGCTCAGTCGACCGGAAACCCTCCGCCTTCTCCTTCGACGACAACAGCACGCTGGACACCAACATCCTGGACACGCCTGTCCTGATGTCCCCGACCACGAGCACCCAGGGCATCTTCTCGCCCGACACCTCCATCTGGGAGGACTACTCCACCGGCCAGTTCGTTGACCGAACCGCCACGAGCTCAGTCGTCAACACCAACGGCAACAACCCTTTCTTCCAGGAGCAGAGCAACAACCCTTTCGCCCGCCTCCCTGCGAACCAGGCCGCTACCTACGGCCAGCAGACGTCGTGGCCCGTCCCAGAGAACTCAGGTTCACGGACGCCGACCGCCCCGAAGCCGCTGAATCCCTTCGCCCCTGGCGACTTTGGTGCTGCTCCGCCGCCCTTTGTCTCAGAGCACTCGCAGCAGATGCCGTACCACGGACTGCCCGTCCAGAGTAACGTGCGGCCGAGCTCCGTCTTCCCGCCAGCGCCTCCGGAGCAGCCATTGTCGCCGCACACCAACTCCGAGTGGATGGCCTTCAACCAGCAGGAGATGGACTCACGGCCTGGACCCAAGCGCATGCGGCCCAGCTCTCCTCCCCGCTCCTTCACCCCGCGCCGTGACGGCGGCATCAGGAAGAAGAATGCCCGTTTTGACATCCCGGCCGAGCGAAACCTGTTCAACATCGACCAGCTGATCGCCAACTGCACCAACGAAGACGAAATGAAGGAGCTCAAGCAACAGAAACGACTCCTCCGGAACAGACAGGCCGCGTACGTACTCTCCTTTGGTTCTGGCGTTGCCAATTTGGTTCTGCCCGCCATTTGGTTCGTTCTCTCCCTATTCCCACGCTAACGTCGCTACAGTCTTGACTCACGGCAACGAAAGAAGAAGCACACTGAAGAGCTAGAGGAAGAGAAGAAGTCGTGGACCGACAAGTTCTGCACGCTTCAAGATGACTTCAACAACCTGCGACTAGAGTACGACCAGTTGATGGCGGAGAAGGAGAACTGGCATCGCGAGCAGATGGAGATGCACCATATGATCGGCCAGCTGCAGTTCGACAAGGAGGAGCTCGTCCGCACCCACACCCTGGAGACCGGAGAGCTTCGCAAGAAGGTCTCTGTCCTCACCGAGAGGCTCGAGTGTGCCACCAGCAATTCCGCATCCATCGCTCCCAGCACCACCTTCAACGACTTCACCTCTGACATGGACAACCTGAACATGGGCAACAGCGAGTGGGAGAACTATGTCTTCGTCGGTGACTTCGTCGTCGACGAGCAGACGCCCCAGCAACCACAAGAGCAAACTCTCGCCGTCATCCCGCGACCCAAGGACGAAGACAAGCCCGTCGCATCCGGTCTCCTCCTTATGCTGCTTCTCTGCGGCGCTTTCGTCGCAAGCAAGTCCTCCGGCTCCAACGCCCCGCCCATCCCTCGCATGCCCGATGACGTTCGCGCCGCCTCAGCCACCGTGCTCGACAGCATCTTCAAGGACGCTGGTGTCGCGCCTACTCTGACCGAACAAGGCGTCGTTGCCAACCGTGTGTCAGCAGTCGAGCCCGGCCCGTCCGGCATCAACTGGCCCAAGGCCATAGGGTCGGAAATGACCGGCATCTCTAGCTCAAGTCTCGACCAGCTGCACAACCAGCTCACGGCGCCGACGAAGGACCAGGAGAACGAGCAACTGTTCTCCATCACGCCCGCGCAGTACAATAGCATGACTTCCATCGACTTCTCCCGCCCACGGTACAGCATAGCCAGCGACGACTACAGTGACCCGCTATCGCCCAGCTCTCAGCCATCGCACCGTCGCAACCTTGCCGAAACGCTCGCCGCCATGAGGGAGCAGAACAAGGGCGAAGCTGCCGCTGACATCTACACCCGCAGCCTGCTCTGGGACAAGATCGCACCCGAGGTCGTCATCGAATTCAAGCGCATGGTTGAAGAATCTGCCGCGGCATCGTCCCGACCCAGCACCTCGGGCGGAGGCACGCCACAAAAGGTGGAGAACGTCGGATGAAGGAGAAATCACCTGACCCCCGCACCACCACCGCCGACCACCGCCTCTTCCCTATGTCCGTTTCCTTGCCTTGCATCAGTCTGCTTTTTCCAGCATAGCGCTTCGGTTCTCCGTGCCGTCCCACGTACATGGGATGGCCCTCTTCAGTAGGGACAAATCTGCATCTTGGGCTGGAATCTGTCTACTTTCCGCGTATCTCGCTCAAACGCTCCCGACGAGCATCGCACTGTCGCCGTCTCTTCTCCTTTGTCGCTGGCAATCGCGCCAGCCGAACATTCACATTGGACGGCAAAACGTCGATATTCCGAAATTTCTCTCATCGATCGATCGATCAATCACCGCATTTGAGCATATATGGGCGGAATCTGACTTCTTCTACGAAACGTGGCTATGGGGAGTACACCTCACCACGCAAACGCTTTTTTGTCCTTCTACACAAATGGCATCGCCTCGTCAGCTTCTTGACAGCGTGCATTTTTCTGCTTATTTCTTTGGGGCATTTTGGGATAGCTAGCAAGCGAGCGATGTGAAATTTGGCACAATTGGGTTCGATTTGCTTGATTTTCTTGGATTTTACTCTTTTTGCAGAGCGTAGCGAGCGAGCGAGCGCGTCCTTTTGAGACGTCTTTCTTATGTTCTATATGATTGACGATTGATTCTCTCTCGCAATGAGAGTCAGGATCAGGACCAGGACATGTATGCTACGACACTCCCCATCCCCAACCCAATCCCCTCCCCCTCCCCCTTTTGTAAATGATTGATGGCATGAAGATAGTTTGCTTTTTGCGTTCTCCTTATTATTGGTAGCAAGCAGGTGGAGGGAATTTTGGCTTTTGTTGGGTTAACGAAACGAACTGAACCGATCAGATGAGGAAGAGCTTGTTTGCCTGCTTGCTTGCCTGCTTGCAAGAGCAAATAATGATGATGAATAGTAGTATCACGATTTTTCAAGAGACGAACGAACGAACAGTCGATCGATCGAACGACCGACTCCAACGCGACCTCCCGCGCCTCCGCCTTTCCTAGACAACCTCGTTCCATTCCCGTTTTGCCTCTGCGTCTGCTTTTCGGAGGAAAGACTGTATCCATTCTAGCCCTAGCCGTCACTGGCTTAAATTCTATATTTTAATTTCTACCTACTGCGCCTTTTACTCGCTCTTGCGCTCTGATCTCTAACGCGGAAACTGCACGCTTGACTCGCTCGCCCGCTACAGTCCCGTCTAGACCCTCGGGTACCCCTTCTTCCAGCATCAGCATGAAGTATCCCCACGCTCTCCGCGTCCTTGCAGCTCGCTCCCGCCTCCTGTGCTTGAGACGAGGTGCGGAGAAGCCATACGGGCCTGGTACTTGGGGGATGGGGAGGCACATCCCACGCCTCGTGCAGACGCGGGGGGAGGCGTCTCCACGTATGTACCGTGCCGTGCTGGACGGGATGTATGTACCCCAGACAGACAGACGGAGAAAGAGGGAGACAGATCCCGCACTGTAATGCAGTACTGCAGCGCAACGCGAGGGGCCCCGCTTCTCTCCTGTATGCACGTATGTATTTTGAAGCCATAGACGCCGCGCTCTCGCCATCTCGGACGCGCATCACGCTGCTCCGCTTCTCCACATCAATGCCATTCCCGCTTCCGCACCGGTATCCGACACCGCGTGTTGTTTACCTACCCCACGCCCGTCGAGTGAGTAGGAGATCACGCTATGCGCGCGGTTTATTCGCTCACTAACTCCGTGCGTCGGCGTCTTCCGGGCTGCGGGGGTCGGGGGGAGTAGGACCCCGTTACCGTGTACTTTGAGTCTGGTATGGCTGAACTGACTGTTTCGGATGCTGATGATGGGTTGGGTTGGGTTGGGTTGGTTGAAGCGGAAGGTACGTAGGAAGGTAGGTACGTACATCCGCAGCCGGAATTCCGCCCCCAACGGGGAGGCTTAGAAGAGAGGAGAGGAGAGGTCGTACGATACCTTTCCTAACCTTCCGTGCTTGCTTAGCATCTGGCACTCGGCAACTCACTCATGAGTTAGTTTAGTTTAGTTCAGAGCAGAGCAGATCAGCGAGTCGTCATCCAATGCGCCACTGTACTGTATGTACTTAGCCCTAGAACTACGTTCCCCGGGGTACATACGCGTCTGCTCTATACCGGTACCGGCACAGTACACTAAGCCAAGCTGCGCAGCCCTCATCCCAACCCATCGCGATATCAAATCCGCAAGCATACTCCTGAAACAGAAACAGAAACAGAAACAGATCCACATTGCCCGCTCGCCGAGCTACACAATGCTAACGGCTTGAGGAAAAACTCCGCTGCCACTAACAGGACTAGCAGACGATCTGATAGTTTTAAGATTTTCCATTTTCTATTTCCCATTTTCTCGCGAGCCGATAGGTCGAGTGGCTGGAATATCAACGCTCATCCACTGCGCTACACTGCGCGGCACTGCTCACGAGGGAAGTCACTTCGTCACTCACTGATCCCCAACATCCCACCCACCCACACACCCACAACACCATCCCATCCCATCCGGACCATCAAACCCCGAGCTCGCTCCAGATCCTGCACTCTGGCAGCATCTCAGTCGCACAGCACAACGCAGTGCAGCAGCAGCACCCCACAAAAGAAAAGCAGCACCACAACGCAACGCACGCAGCATCGCCTTCGATCGTTCTGCCTGAAACGCGGCTAGGCGTAGGATATGCTATACCCTGCGCTGTGCGCACCACACCATCGCTTCTGCACCCCAACACAAGCCGCAAGCCCCGTTATCGTACCACCATGCCACAACAGCCAGCCAGCCCAGCGCAGCCAGCGCAAATCCTTATCACAGGATAGTGATTGATTGATTGATTGAGCGAAAGGCTGAGAAGGGCTAGAATATTTTTTTCCTCCGAGATTTCGCCACGGACCCATGTAGATAATATAACGCCGAGTAGGCGTGTATGTACAGTAAGCAAAAAGACAAGCAAGACGAGACGAGACAAGGCAACGCAAACGCATATAATCCCCAGATGACAGCAGCAGCAAGCGGCGCCACACGAACAGGGCTCCAAAAAGCAAAAGGGAAGGAGGGGAACAGACGGAAGAGGAAAGACGAAGATATTGCGCCATCGCATTCATCCACGCATCCATCGACGACCATCGATCAGAGACAAGCCTAGCCGTTGATGATGTGGGTGCCTGCGCTCGCTCGCTCGCTCGCTCAATGTAAAACATTCCGCAATAAGCAACGCGAGCGAGCGAGCGACCTTCTCCCGCGGGTACTCCTCATCTGACCCAGGCAAGGCCGGCGAAAGCGGTCATTCAGGGCGCGCACGAGCAGCGGAATGCGGCGCGGGGTAAGGTAGGCAACCGTCCGTATCGATAGTGAGGGAGGAAGATCGGAAGGCTAGGCCTTCCTTCTTCGGCGGAAGTAAGCTACACCAGGAGTAGTATAGAGCTGGGGCCAAAGACAGCCCGTGGGCTATTTCGGATTGTATTTTTCCTTCCAGATCCTGTTGTGGCACTTGGTCAGCACGTGCGCAGTTAGTGAGGTTTGACTCGCCCGGACCGTGGTGGTGTAGCCAAGTGCCCGGAGTGGTGAGTGGGTTGCTTTGATCGCGTCGCATCGCCTCGCATCATCCGTCTAGATGGTCTATTGCTGCTGAGTCGATGAGTCGTCACGGCCCTCCCGCATCCCGTCGTTCAATAAAACCACCGTCATGCACGCAAACACCAGCCAATGCCGTCGCCAAACCCGCAATATACAGGCCGTGATTGTCAGCTCCGTCATCGGCCATCCACGCGCAAGCTCTCCCGCTTATTGACTGCGGAACCGAGGCCAGCGAGCGCGCGCCACGTGTATGTCGTAAACAGGCTTGGGGACCCGGCAGAATGGACAGAGAGGGTAGATGACAGGCCGAGCCGGGCGCGGAACAGGTCTGGCGGATGGCACGAGTGATGTGATGGTGGGGGAGCGGGCAGGAGTGTGACAGGTGGTGCTGCGGCGAGGGCCGTCGAGTGCCGTACCGGCTAAGCGAAGGGTGCGTGAGATGGGAGCGTGTCGGCCAATCGATGCCGCTTGGCGTCTGCGCGTTGAAACCAAGGGCCATGGGTTGCAGAGGTAGCGTATTGGACGCTGAGGCCTAGCGTGCGAGTCGTGATGGCTTGGCTTGGTGTTGTTGATGGTGTGCGTGTGGTGTGTGGTGTTGAGCGACGGATCGGGAAGACCGGATAACGTGACGGCGATGAAGGGCCGTGGGTGTGCGACATGTGCTTCTGCTTCGCCCGGAAGAGAAGATCGCCGCCCGGATCTCGATGCGGAGAGATCGTGGTGATAGGAGCAGAGATAATGGAGTATTGGACTTACCATGTATTGCCTAATTGCTTACTGCCCTTTGACTCGGCGAGGCGTAGGAACTGAGCCGCTTTGAACTGTGAGGCGTAGCATTGCATTGTCAGCCGCGTTCCTCGATAATGCTGCCCAACAAATGAGGCTGAAGAATGAGTTCTTGTGTCTCAGAAAATGCTCCGCGTGATGTTGGGACATCGTATAGCTCCATTCGAGCACACCGTTCGCGTTGCATAATCGTTTATAGCGACCGGTGAGGACGGCGCGCTCCCCTAGTACGGAGAAGGGCGAGAATAGATGAAATGCGTTACTAACCTTATCCTTCTTGGTCCCAAAACCCTCCAGATAACACCATGCAACCTCGTTCATGGCGTCCGTGTCGCCCAGATTGGCTGCCGTCTCGTAATACTGCTTCGCAGCCACAGGGTCCTTCTTGATGCCCCAGCCGTTCCGGAAGGAGTTTGCCAGCTCATACATGGCGAGCACCAGCTCGCCTTTGGCCGCACCGCCCTTCTTGACGCCCGCGGAGAGCGCCATCTTCTCGACTTCTGCGCTATTGGAGGCAGCCATGGCGAGGTACCTGACGGCTTGCTCCTGGTCCGGCTCGCAGCCCCAGCCGTGCCTGCGTCATCGTAAGTAACAGTTGGGTTCGAGAAAGGGCGTAGTTTGGGTATGGACATGTCACAGGTGTCAGTGAACGGTGACGGGTGTGGCGTACCGGAGAGCGAGCCCGTACAGCACCTGGCTCAGCGCATTGTTCGGGCCATTGGGATCCGCCAGCCTTCCAAACATAGCCGTTGAAGCCTCAAGATCTTGATGCCCTATTAGCGCCCTTCTCTAGCTCGGGTTTGTCTGTAGTCACATACTGCCCTTCTCGTGTAACCGAATTGCCTCCTGAATGTTCTCCTATGCCCAAACATCAGCCTCCGTTCGTCGACAAGCCCAATTCATGGTACACACCTCATCCGCAGGGGAGCTGATGCTCGGGCTCCTGCTCCTGCTTTTTTTGCCTTCCAACGGATTTCTCGCCTCGAGATTCGGCGTTGTACTCCCGCTCTTGCTCAGCACATTGTTCCCAGCCACCAGCACCGTAGCCCTCTTCTCCCACTTGGCCTCGTCCTCCTCGTTCCTCGCGACCCCATCGCCTCCCACCTCCGGCAGGTTCTGCGGCACGTTGACCGAGCTGGTGGATGTACTGCGATGGAACAACCTATGCTCGGGCTTAGCCTTGTTTTCCTCCACAACATTCGCGGTAGAGGCGGCATTGCTATGCCTTCTGAATCTGCCTAGTTTGCCTCGCGGCGCGGGGGAGAGGAGCGGCGGTTGACGCGTCGGGTCGCCGGGGAAGCTGGGCGGTTCGATCGTCTCCTGGGTCGTGGTCGTCGTGCGCATGAACGTGAACTCTGGGACTTCCGGAGACAGCGTAGGCGGCTTCTCGGCCGCGCCGTCCTCCTTGATCTTGTCTTTCTTCTTCAGCAGGTCTTTGAGCGTCATGGTGGTGGGCAATTGAGCGCTGCGCGACGGCGCGTTTTACAGGAGCTGCGGCTGACGATTCAACGGCGATGATTCAATGGCGGCGGGCGATGACTGTGACGTTAGCAATGACACTACTGGATCTTGAGAGTCGTCTTATATCGTCGCTGACTTGTAGCGAACGTATTCAGGCGCAGGCGCATTGAAAATAGCTGCACCGGCGCGGATTGTCGAATGGTAGGGCTGCGTAAGGGCGGGACAGGCACCAAGCCAAGCACAGCCGCACGCCTCAGCCTCCATCAAACCGCCTTTCTCGACATCGGATTCTTCGCAAACGACGACGCACGTAACAGACACCCTGGAGGCCTTTGCGGGATGGTACAATGATATTTCGGCGTGGGCACTACGACCACCGCGCCACCAACCCGGCAAGGGATCAAACAGGGAACTGAGCGATGCATTTCTTAACATTGAGGCCTCCCTCTCACGGCTTGGATTCTTCACATAGAACGGCGGGCGTAACAGGCATCCAGGAGGCCTTCGCAGGAGTGTACAATGTCATACCAGTATAGGCACTATCACCAGACCTCCATCTCGCAGTGTGGGAACCTTCGCATATGACGTCGAGTATAACAGGCATCCAGGAGGCCTTCGCAGGTGCGTACAAAGGTAGTTAGGTACAACCACTATTCCCATAGCGTCACAAAATGCACATTCTCATCACCGAGATCTCCTCTCACGGTGTTGGATTCTTTGTATATAACGGCACGTAACAGACATCCTGGAGGCCATCGTAGGAGTGTGCAAGGGCACTTAGGTATAAACACTATAATGACGAGCTCAACCAAGTCTACAATCCCACATCGAGGCCTCCCTCTCACGAAGGCGGGTAACAAGCACCCAGGAGGCCTCCATAGGAGCGTACAAGGACAGTTAAGTCCGAGCCCTATTACCACAGCGTCACAAAATGCACCATGGATGGAGTTCATTTGTCAGATTTTTCCAAAGTACAAGACGCCGATTCCTAGGGTATATCCATCTCAGGAAATGCCAGACTCATGAGAAAAGGAAAAAGCACTACCTACGCTCCCCATACTGCAGAGTCCGGTATGTCGTCATTATCCTTGGGGAAGTCCTCCACGGTGTCATCCAGAATCTCCTGGCTGTTGGTAGAACCGTCATTGTTTTCGATAAGGGAGCTGGCTTCTCGAGCAGCTTGACGGACATGTTTCAGATAGCATTCATCGCCAGCGGCGCAGATGCCCTCGTTTGCGTAACCTGGACATTCAAAGACGTGAAGTTTCCTGCAGCGGTCGCCGTCCTGGCAGAATCCGAATCATCCAAATGCGTCACAGACCAGCGCCTCGGGGACGACATGTGCATGAACAAACTTGCACGGGGTTTTGGTGCGTCGCTCTTGAAGGAAATAAACACAGTGAGGTGTGTTTTCCGGGTAGACTGATGAGAGAGTCGACAGAAGGAAAGCTCGGCGCACTTATTCTTGAAGAGTAACCCTTTGCAAAGGGCTAGCTTTTTGGTATTGTGAACGTTTAGGCAGCCTGGGTCAATGCATGTACCTGTGGATGTGTTAGAAATCATAAGGGGGCCAGGAAGGGAATGTGGATCCAAGGGTCCGTTGTAGGTACCCGAGGCGGTGAAAGCCGGGCAGGGCGTCTTGGAGTTGAGGATGAGCTCCTGAATCTGGCCACCGAGCTGGGGTTTGTCCTGGTGAAATCATTGTTAATTGGGGTCAAGGGGACGAATGCCAAAAAACCTTTCGGTTTAGTGAGACTCTACCGGAAGCGAGCTGTGGCCCAAGAGCCTTCCACGAGTGGCTTTTGGTTTCGAGTATGGGTGAAATCTTCCGGGACCAGGACGGTATGGACGCGTGTCTCCACGGGAAGCATTGTTTCTTATTGGGCCACCACTGCTATACCCGTAAGTACCGGGTTTGGAAAGCGGATTCGAGGGGTCCGGGTTTTGTTAGTATATCCACCACGAGCTGGATCGGTCTTCCCGGATTGCTCGTCCTTCTCACGCTGGGCAGCGAACTCATGGCCGATCCGATTGCCCGCATGGTACGTTAGCAAATAATCTCATATTCTCTTCAGAAATAGCGTACTGTTCAACTCTGCATGGGCTCTAAATCGTTCGGCCGGGGACCACAAGGTACCTACCTAGGTAGTAGAAGGGAAGCAGGAGATGAGGATAGAGAAAACCCAAAGGAGGCCATACGGAAAAGCGGGCATTAGCTAGATGTTACGCGCCTTATTAGAAATCTGCCAGCACGCTGCTTGAACATGGCGGAGTCAAGTCGATTACGAGTGATAGTCCTAGTAGCGAAGGGGCCTTAGATGAGACTTGAGCGTGGAATTAGATCGCTAGAAACACTTCGCATCAATGCGTAAATTCGAATCATATTCGAGCTAAGGCGACCGGAAGCAGGAGTAGGCCTCTAATAAAAGGTCATAGATGGCGCAGGCCCAACGACTGGAAGCCAAGTGTCACAAAACTAGCTAGCCCTTCGCCGAGAATTAAACCACTGGCTATTATGATGATGGTGGATGGCATTCTATCTTTAACTTTGGTCCAATACCAGAATAGGACCCCACCCAGTACCCGGGCGAGAGTAAAGTTGGGAGCGTTGTACATGCCTGGAGTGTGTAAGCTAGCTGCCTAGTGTAAAGGACGAAGTGATGCTCTACCCATCGCAAACGCAACCCCGCTTGGAAGGCATTGCCGAATCCGCTCATTGACGATCCATAATCTCAGGATAGAGGTCAGAACAAAAGCCGCGCCTAGACCCACCCCGAACTGAGGGACCCGATCAGGCAAGGTTCCACCATTGAATAACCTGGCTGCGTATATCCATATGAATGCTGTCGGCACCTCGAACAGATCGCCTGGGATCTTGTAGTTGGCCGAATAAAGCAGGTATGCAACAGTTGATGTAACCGCACCAACGACAGACCCAATTGTCATACCAATGAACTGAGCGTATGGATTCGCATTCAAGAGGTAGCCCGTCTCGAGGTCGTGCATGATCTCTCCTGCTTGCTGCGCGCCAGCTTCTGCAACGGCGCCGGCTATGAGGTTCAATAGAACCGGGCTACTAGCAGTATGGAACGGAATCAGTGCGAAAAGGTACTGTGCAACCTTTCCTAAGTAATTGAAATCTATTAGCGTAATAGAGGCTGAGGTTGGGGGATCGTTGGCATACCGATCCCGGAGACAGGGTTGACATCAGTTTCGCCGAGTGCTTTCATGGCTAGGATGCTCAAAATTATCGATACCAAGGTTGCTGTTAGAATAGACACCTTTGAAGGAAGACCGTCGAACGCGTATTCAGTTGTGAGGATAGATAACGCAATTGCTGCGATCAACCCTATAACAATGGTTCGTGTTCGAAGGCGAAACCGCTGTCTCACTGGAACTTGGAGACTTCCATCATCATTCGTCGATAGTCTTGGGGCAGGACCAAATGGCGAATGGAATCCGTCTGAAGAACCACTGCCAGAGTCCATGAGCGGGGCGTAATTGGGCTCGATCTCGTGTGCACCTTGCAGCGGGTGCATGAACACCCCCAAACCCCATTTGGACAAATGGTAATGTTTGACGGCCGGCTGAACGATGAACCATATAAAAGAAACCCCTGTGTCCGCTAACAACACGGCAAGGCTGATCCAAGTAATCCAGCCCCGGGAACCGGTTTCCCAATCCCGTACCTTGCCTGGCGCCCACCCCGTGGATGCGGCCGAAGGTGATAGTATTCCCCGCCCGACGGGGCATCCAAATAGCATATGAAGTGTAATAGTAGGGCCCATGATGATGCCTTGGCCAATATAGGCTGGAGATATGTTTATAGTCCATAGCCATTGGTTCGCAGCAATCGTACCGAAGATCGGTACGTTCCGTAGTATTGGGACAAAGTAGCTTAACAAAGTCTGCAGAATGGTAAGTGATTGGGAAAACGAGCCTACGAACTGAAGTGTGTAGAGATACAAAGATGCCAGAAAAGGCGAGTGATAACAGAAGACCGCGGATGTCCTTGTTCGTGGATAGATCCTTTCCATTGAGCGGTGTGGTCTCGATTGCGTCTTCGCTGCTGGTCGAGATCATCCGCCTCGTCATTGGTTTTCTGTCTACCATGTAAGACATCAATGAGAGAAGCTGTAGCTGTGCCGGTCAGATAAGGAAGCTGTTGCTTCACAATGAAGTGGACTCGAAATAACATAGCGAACAGCGGACCAAAGAAACATATCCCGAGCGACCAAGTCAGGAATTTCAGCCCGTTCAATTGCAAGGGTCCACGTTCTTGCGGTTCGGTGAGAAACTGTATGGAAGGGATGACGCTGATGAAACCAGCTGCAATCGGTATTGAGGCGGCTGCGCTAGCAACGGTCTGGATCAAAACGTTTTCTTCTGGGCTGAATGGGAAAGACAGTTGCTTTGTGAAAGTCTTGTGGGCGCCGAATCCTAGTAACGCGGCTTGCATTGTCGTCGCCATGGACCACCCGGTTTGCAACCCGAAATACATGCTGGAAGTGCAGAGCGGGATCCCAAGAACAATACCACAGAGAAGCCCGCGCAAAGTGAGGCTCTGAGGAAGAGATTTGTAATGTCGAGTGGCAGGTGAAGTCCGTATGATCTGATCCAGATTCTCCGCTTCATGACGCGTTGTCGACCTCGCATCGGGACGAGGCATGCTGGCTCTGAGTGTTGGTGATGCGGAAATCGACATATCGGTGGCTAAAAGAGAACGACTGTTAATCGACGCGTCCCAGAAGCTGCATTGTAGAAGACAGCGAATAGTAGCTGTGAATACAAGACAGCGAAAGGGAGCGTGCAGGAGAGATAATTGCTAAAGTAACGAAGTAGAGAATAACATTGTAAATTATATGAGAGCTAAAAGCTCTAGGTATATATACTAGGCTAGCGCAATTACGTAATTAACACGTAATCCTTAACAGTAAATAATACAGCTCTAGTCCTCTTGCCAGGTGCCGTATGGCGGCTTCCGCGAATAATGAGGCGACCAGGGGGATGCTTAGTCACTAGCGCCGTAAATAATGGGAACGTTATCTATCGAATGCTCAAACTACCTTAGCTACATGCATCCTCACGGCTTTGTGTCCAACGACCCGCTCCTTACATAATGCAGTTTCATATTTGAAGAACAAAGGCAAAAAGAGGGAGGTTTTTCATCACTTCGCGTGGTTTTCCTTCATCTGCCCTGCAGGAAAGAATTTGTGGAATAATTGCATAGCTCTCAGAGCCAGGTCAATTCAATGAGTTCAAGCCAAGCCCAACTCACCCTCCGATAGACGGCTATCGCCTTAAAGCCACCGAGCTACGGCTGCAATCATGTCCAACCTCTTCGAAATTGCGCCGGACATAAAGCCTGAATCCATCGCGTCCGAAATCGAAGTCGATGAAGCTGTTCTTCAACGTAAGTTTCTTGCCATACAGTGACCTGTCTAGCTACGACTAGAGCCTTGCCTGACTGAAACAGAATTGCCGCAAGGCTGCAAAGTCGTGGGCACGAAGGGGCATGGGGCGAGCCTTTGGACGCGGTTCGCCCGCATTGACGTCCAGCTCGCCGACGGGACGGCGAAGTCATACTTTTTGACGGTGAGATTTTCACCGTGTTTGCGACATCTAAAACGTCATCTGCTAAAATATTTATTTCTCCTGTAGGTAGCTACCGGCCCCAATGGCTTGAGCATGATGAGGGGCGAACACGAGTCCTCCAGAGCCATTAACATGGTCATATCCGATTTCGCACCGGGCCCCGTAGGCTGGGGTACCTTCACCTCCGATCCGGACCTTCACTTCTTCTTGCAGGACTTTCACGAGATGGACCAAGAAGTTCCTGATATGGAGCGCTTTACACTCAAACTCTCCGCGATGCATCTCAAGAGCGCAGAGCTACATATGGACATGAAAGCCGAACACGAGCAGTCTCCCACGCCACGGTTCGGCTTTCATGTCACAACACATAACGGCAGTTTGGCACAGGACAATAGGTGGACAGATACGTGGGAAGCTTTCTTCGTACAAGGCTTGAGACGGATGCTTGAGCTGGAGGAAGAGGCACAAGGAGAACAGCCGAAAGAGATGAAGGACTTGATTGGGCCTCTTTTCCAAAAGGTCATCCCACGACTGCTGCGACCGATGGAGACTGGTGGTAGGCATATCAAGCCATGCCTTATCCACGGCGATATGTGGCAGGGAAATACTTCCACCGACGTTGTGACGAATGAGCCCATCGTTTTCGATGCATGTTGCTTTTGGGGTCATAATGAATGTATGACTCTTCCGCACGTTCCGCGTTAGGCATGCTTTAACTTCTTCACAGACGACCTGAGAACCATGCGAGCAAGAACTCGATACAAATTCGGGCGGGCTTGGCAGAGTGCCTATCTCAGGCATTATCCCGCTGCCTCCCCGGCGGAAGACTTTGATTCTCGAAACGCTTTGTACATTTTGTAAGACATCCTTTGAAAACCCAACAGACTGAAGTACCTAATAGAAGACAAGGCGATCTGAACTCCATGACTCCGCGTTGTTCCCAGGGGATCCCAAGTTTCGAAAGCTGTAAGTCTGCGAACATTGCGTTCGAGTCCGGTGCTGAAAGAGGTCCCCAGGTTCATTGACGAGGCCAAACGGCTGTTTCCAGATGGATACGAAGGCTGGCTGAAGACCAATCCCGGCCATTAAGCACGCCATGACACGTTCGTCTGAACCGGGAAGTTGTTTTCTGCCTCAGAAAGTTATCGACTGTACCCGTCCAATCCTTTCGCGCACAGCTGCTCGGTGGGAAAGGCCTCTTTTTATCACAGCAATTTCATCTCTTCGGACCATAACCAAATCCTCCTTTGTGTTCAGTCGAAGTAGCAACCGACTGCTAGTGTTGATCCACTCGTCGGGGATAAACATGTGCCTGGTGAGACTGTAAGACCCAACCGTAGCTGTCGAACACACCCAAAGATCTTTTGTGAGAAAGACAAGCCTTGACCCCAAGCATCCGATAACATGCTCGCTCGATGATGTAATAGTCTTGCACTTATTGAGTGTGAAACCTTCTCCATCTTCTGAACGAGGACTCTCGTCATCAACAAGAGAGAGGTCGACGGACTTGATGCATCCATCTACCAGCTTGAGGATCAAAAGTTTCTTGTCCGCGGTGCTCATCACCTCCTGAACCATGGGCACTTCTGGTCGCTCATTACTTTCCCAGCTGGCAGTGATCTCAAGGCTCGACCAATCATGTATCTGAAGCGACATGGAATCTATGGCGATCAGTCGAGTGGGGTCGCACGGGTGGTTGATCCACCTCTTGGATGACCTCATATCTGCCGAGACCACCATCTTCTTCGTAGGAAGATGATACGCTAGGATATTCTCGGTGGTTACCACGAGCAAATTTAGCCCCCCATCACTGAAGAGAATCTGCTTGATGGGGCAATCAATACGCTCATTGAGGATGTGCTCATCGGCTTCCCAAAGATCACCATGCTGAAACAGATGCTTTACGAAGAATGTGTTGGACCCATCCACGCTGGCTACTAGGTTGCAAGTCGAGTTCCAAGCGATATCCGAAATCCAATGTCTAGAGTCGTGATGGTAGAGATCCCGTAATCTCCGACCCTTGATCGTGTCGTAGAGTGCTATCGTGCCGTCGTCCATACCACAAATAACGAAATCACGGTCCATGAGGTCGCCCGAAGAGTTGTACTTGAGGACCTTTACCGCTTCCTCGTGTTGGAAAATGTGCAGCTCTTGGAAAGTCTGATGATCGTAAAGATACACGGCTCCGTTCTGCAGGCCAACAGCAAAGCTGAAGTCCCCGCAAGCTATTGCCGTAGCGGCTTTCCCATGATAGGATATACCACAGAGACGGACATCCCATATATTGTTAGAGAGCCCAACAACATATATGCCTCGTGAATCCCTATAGCTAGCAATCGCACTGTCGCCGGGGGCTAGTGGGGGTATCAAGCCATAGATGGCGGACGGGCAGCGCACAAGATGCTTTCCAAACTTTGCCACGAGACGGACAAGGTCTACGGACCATTTTTGGATGTGCTGGGATTTCTGGTCTAGGGATGGTTTATGCTTAGCTCGAGCCTGCAAATATCCATTGAGGTCCTGCGAGGCTTGGACAAGCGCATCCAATCTTCCAGTATGTGCGACGTGTTCAATCCAGCTGAGGCCATTGGTTGACAGGAAGTGATATATCTCGTCAATGAGGGAGTCATCGTCTGAAGGGCTCCTCCGAACATGTGCACTAAAGAAAGTGAACGCGTACGGCGCAAATGGGGATTGGTCGATTGTGCGAGAGATCCGTGAGCTATTGTCCGCTGATGCGCCTTTGGTTCTGACTGGACGTATCCGGGAGCTTCTTAGAAAAAGCAGACAGGTACGGGCGATGCGACGATGAGCATCAGCCGCTGTTATCGTCATTTCGGGCGGATGATCAGCCTTTAACAGGAAGTCCCTTGCCGTTTGGTGCACAAGTTGAACTGTGCTTCCTCTTTTTGACTTGTCAATGTCGACCAAGTTGCCGCAAGAGGATCGGATTCCCTGTTCGAACATAGTCACGTCAAGATCCAACTTGAGCGCATTTGTCAGTTCGGCCACCGTCAATGGACGTACAGCGCAAACTACCCAATCTAGAATAGCTTTTGATATGCGCTTTCCGTCTGGGTGATCCTGCTCGGATAACCTTTCCAGTGTTCTGGAATACAGATCGTCCATTCCTGGTGGTACTTCTTCTAAGATCCGAGTAACAGCTTCGGTCGTGACGCCATAGGCATCCAGCTCACTCAGAACTAAATCGACCCACAGGAAACAGCCGTCTGACTTTTTCAATATTTTCTCGACGACATCTTGCCGGGCTTCGTCGCTTTGACGTCTCAGCGCATGTGACTTGGGGCCATGCTCCACATAACGTCTGATACTGGGCAGGGTATCTTCGGCAGATATCTGATCTTCGTAAAGGTAACGGTCCAACAGCGACAGTTTGTCTTTGAGCTGTGGAGACTGGCGGCTGGTGATTAAAACACGCAGCGCGATTGACGACTCCAATTTTATCAGCATGGGCAAAAGAGAGTTGTAGTTGTAACATTCGTCCAAAGCATCGATGACCCAGTATTGAGGCTGATCAAACCGACAACGGAGAAGGAACACCTTGCGCCATATGAGTTTCTCGTTATCTTTGTCGAAAGTCGTACCCTCGTTCCGCATATCGAGGAGCCTTTGCCGAACGACAGGACTGAGGAGGGCCATCTGATAAGCGATGGAACGAAGGAGCATGCTGGCAGTCGATTTAGTACGGTCGCCTCCAGAGAAGAAGTAGTAGCTGCAGTCAAGGTTGAGGTTCTCCAGGTGGTCTATCACTTGGCTTGTAAGGACTGACTTTCCGGCGCCAGGCTTTGCATGGAGCCATATGACCTTAAAGGAGGCGGAGTCTCGCGAATTCGAGCCTGGAGATGTGCCGCGTAGAGAGCCCCCGGGGCTTGAAGTGGGCGAAGCGCTTCGGAGGGGACCGTCTCGCCATTCTCGAAATGATTCTTTGGATGTGTACCATGAGCATGAACCAGCCAGACAAAGCTCTTCGAAATCCACCATATCGTCTTCAGGCTTGTCCTGTATACCGAGGAAGTCTCTCAATGCGCTGAGTTGTTCGACGTGGACAGGGTGCTCCTGTATAGAGACTGAGAGACGTTAGCAGAGTGAGAATATCAAGGGCCAGAGTCTCACCTTCTTTGACAATCGACGACGGTTCGACTAAGAGAATTCCGTAGGGTTATGAAATCTGGATCACTCGGCTTCTGAAATTTGCACACTCCTCTATGATCTTTGTGAAGGGGCGCTCTCTTCTCATTGTCGTACCCTAAGGTTGCCGAGTGGTGGCTAACAATGATCTGAGATGACCCCACCCATGTATGCCTAGTTTCGTAGAACGAGTAGAGGAGCAAGTGCTGTGAGTGCTTGGGGAAGTCGTGGTTGATGGCCTGGATAGCCTGTGACGTCGGCCGCAAGTCTTTGACAAATGGCTTATCACCGTGGAAGGGCGACAGGGCCACTAAAGTATCCAGGAGCTTAGCCATATCGGAGCCTTGGTGGGGCGTAGCGAGGAAGTACATGCTGTGGATGCGCGTCGCAAGGTCGTTGTAATTGGGATTCACCCGGGCTTCGATATATGCCTGGAGGGCTTTAGTATAAGTACGGGTACGTATGTACCGAAGTATGTGAGAATACAACATCGAACCCACCTTCTTGGCTACGAGACCTCCCATACTGTGCGCTATGAGGACGATCTTGGTATCTTTGGCTTTGCGAATGGTCGGAGAGTTGTGAATGGCGCCGAGTAAGGATTCGGCAATATCGCAAATATTCAGAATGCTCCCTCTCATGTCGTGCCAAGTAGATTTGTATCCAAAGGCGTGGATTCGGACATTTTGGAAGGCTATGTCCTTTGAAAGCCATTCTTTCGGCCAAAAGTGTTCAAGGCGGGAACTGTAGCTCCACGTCTTTCTCGAGCCTCCGCCCAGTCCATGGATGAAAATGATTGATTGATTGATTGATTTCTCTCGTTTTAAGTCACCAACCTATAGAGGTTATGCTGACTACGCCTACGCACAAAAGGGCTCAAAAGACGCCAAAATTAAGAGAAGGGAACAGGGTATCACAGAACCACGGGCAGGTGGCATAAGTCGACAGAAAAGAACGGTTCGGGCGCGGATGACGAGGGCGTAGCCCACCACGGCGCTACGAACCATAGCACGAAGCTGCTAACGAAAAAGGAGCCCTAGAAAGCTCCTCAACAACGACGATAGTTATTAAAAAGGGCGCAAACAACACTAGCAAAAGGGCAGTAAGGGTAGACAGCTATAAACGCTGCGCGCGAGGCCTACAGGTATAAAACAGAGTCTCTTGCCTGCGCTTCTAGTCTACCACATCTTGCACAATATTTAATTAAGCAGCTTACACTACACACGAACGATAGCACCTCTAATTCTTCTCTCCGTTAAAGGACTAGCGAACTCTTTCTATTAGACAACACAGAACTCCTAGGCGAGCTTACGAGGTATAGACGTAGCTATATTTAATAAGCTCTACAATAGGAGGCGAAGGGGAGCTAGCAAGAATTACAAGCCTAGCTCTATTAAGCACGACACTACAAGGGCATTACAGTTCCTTAAGTAGCACCTTAAGATCCTAGAGAAGCGAGCTAGTATAGATACCCCTCCGTTCTAAAGCATCAACTAACGTAAAGCAGAGAAGAGAAACACTCTAAGCGACACTAACTACATCCTTAAACAGAAAGAGTTTGTTAAAGGTCTGCTTTAGAAAACGCAGAAGGACAAGAGCTACAACACTAAGGAGAAGAAGGCTATTGAGGGCATCAGCGAGTGGAAAGAGGACTGGATCCAAGACCTCTTGGATCTGGAGAGGAGGTAGAGCAACAACGGCAGACAACTTAGGTAGCAATACACTGTCAACTCATGCCTATACACCATGTGCAAAGTCTCTATATGTAAGACACTACGGATCTGCGTCGAAGATCTGGATGAAAATGAACTCTAGCAACGGTTCCGATGGACAGTGAATTGTATTCAAGCCGAGCGGCCCGAAAGCGTCCTCTCCATCGAACTGGGGGCGCTGCTTACCATGTAGCCCCGCGAGAGCTTGCTCGAGAGTAGAGAAGTCGAACTTCTTTTTGCGACGTCGGCCGAACTGCGCACGCGTCAGCTACCCAGGGATCGTCGCGACTTCGTTCCTTGAGGTTACACGAACAGGAAAATTCATGGTCTCTCCAATCCAATGAAGACAGGATAAGAGTGTCGTGAATAGGCCAGTGAAGCTGAAGTGACCTAAGAGCTAGGAAGGGTTTCGCGTGAGCCGCCTAAGACAGGGGCCGCCTAAGACAGGGTCAGCCTCGCCTGAGACCGCAGATCGCGTGTCGTGTCAGCCTGAGCCTGCAGCGCAACCACAATTCGTTTGCTAATACACTCTGTGCGCCCCACGCCTACAGTTTGTTATCACATCATACCTCACAGGGTAGATTCACTCATCTACGCCTCCCCATCCACGGAAACATTGTTTGTCGTATCTACGAAGATGCTAGTCGATCTTGCTTTTCTTTCCGACATTCCTCTTTATGAAGTTGAGAAGCCGTATAGTTTATTCATACCTGTGCCACCAGGAACGAAGACAACGAACTGTGAGTCGATGATACACTTCGGAATCCGGTTGGAAGATGCTCGAGGCCGAGAGCATAACTTCGATTTGGACACTTCTGGATTCAAGTTCATTCACGGATTTCAACATGTTCGCACTCGCTCCGATGCTCCTCGTCCCCCAGAGCCAGCGGAAGTGGAAGCGTACACTGAAAGAGTCATTTCTTTCCTAAGGAAAGAGCTGCACGCAGATTGTGTGATCTTTTTCGACTGGAGGGTAAGTCGTAACTACCTAATCTCGAGACGTGTGACGTAGCTAAGTGCACATGCGTGAGACAGATTCGTCAGGAGGGCGCCGGCTACACCAGCATCGACCCAAAAGACTTTCGCTTTACACCCATCGGCCCAGCAAACGTTGCACATTCGGGTCGGAAGCCCCTGCCTAGTAAATGAACCCGAGGCTAATACAGAGACTAGATTATTCGCGAGATGGTGGGCTAGCTAGGGTAAAGAGGCAGCTGTTGCCATCGGAGTTGACGAAGTATAATTCCGATGAGTGGAGAATCCGAATCGTCAAGTCAGTTCACTTCAGAAATCGGATGTGAGGAATGCTCTCTAATGAAAAGTTAGCACATGGCAGCCCCTTGTACCGAAAATCGAGCGAGCGCCTCTCTGCTTATGCGATGTTCGAAGCGTCCGAAAGCAGGATTTGGTAGCAGTTGACAAAGTGCATCATGACCACTGGGAAGAGGGGTATCAGCTGAAGTACCATTCAAATCTATTGGATGAATTGCAGAGTATTGAGACATGAGTTGATTGATTGAGAATACGAGAAATATGGCTATATATATACATGACCAGGTCACGTGAAGTAGTAACCATATCCGGCAACAAAATCAAAAGTGGTTTTGGTTATCGGAACAACAAGATGACGAAATGATTCTCTTCATAACATGGGACTCTGAAGACACGGAAGCAGTCGGTATGTCCAAGAAGGCAGGCAGCCGCCACGCATGACTGAACACTGACGAAGTACAGCATGTCCGCCTCATACTTCATTTGAGAATCCAAACGCATCGGCGGACGCATTGTGCAGGACAAGCCTTGAGACGCGTTCCATCGTCATCACGAGGAAATAGGCAGAGTCGTTGCGAATTCACACGCCGCACTTAGATTTAACATTGAAATATACATCGACAACAAGCCCCCAGTTTCGGACGGCCGGTGAACGAACTCGCTCATCGTTTCCATGAGCGTCTCCAAAAGAACTTCTACGCTCGGAGTGCAATCGACAGCAACATGATTAATGCAAATAAAATCTGCGGCGGTCAGTAAATAGACGTGGATCAAGGAATAGAGCAGCACTGCCTCACCCCTGAGGAAAGAAAACACAGGGCATTGGGCGGAGCGCCTGAGTCGCTGACGGTGTTCATCAGATACGCATTCCACGGACCCCCAATGAGCTCCGCCGAAGTGTTGCATACGGCCATCATCGCAAACATTCGCGCATAAAGGTGTGGCTCGGTCGAGTACGTCATGTAGCCCTGCAATGCAGGCTCCAGGGCCTCGCCAAGCCCAATCCCGAAGATTGCTGTTGGATATTTAGTGGTATGATCAACAAAGAAGACGTGTGTGGTCGAACCTGCCAAGAAGCCTCGATCGTCGCTTGACCTCCAGGCCGCAAAGAAAGAAGACGTCAAGATCAAGAGTGATGTTCGGACTGCTAAGAGCTCTACCCGGTCACTGCGAAATCCGTGACTAGCACCGATGGAGACCGCAACAGGAAGCACGATCAAGGTAACAAAAACGGCGCCCATAGCGTTTGTGACCGTCAACCATGTAGTCATCCTGAGGCTCCAGTGGAATTTTTCTGATACGTATTGAAACATAAACGTTTCACTCTTAAAGCCAATACGCTTGAGAAGAAATGCTGAAAAACAAAATCGCAGGCTTTTTGATCGAAGGAGGAGACGGATTTCTGATAGGCCATTTTGTATGAGCCGCAGGATTTGGCGAAAGGCTGTGTTGGACGGCCCAGCTCTGGAACCTGCCGATGAGACCATGTGTGCATCATTTCCTGAAATGACATTCGACGTCTCGTTTGCTGTGCATTGGTCTCTAGGGCTAGAGAGGTTATGGTTGTGTCTTTCCGTCGACGATCGGCGATCGGGCACCCACATGGAGAGAAAGGCGCTGCTAGATACCAAAAGGGAGGCGATGCAGAAGGGCGCCCAAAGGCTCCTTCCCATGAGTCCTGCAGTGATACGAGGTACTGATAGCTTTCCGATGTGGAGTATAGCGCCGAGAAAGGACATGTACCTTGTCCAACAATCCTGGCTCGAAGTTTCTGCTATGATCGTCTGTATCATAGACTCGAAAACTCGTTGACCGCCTCCGATAAGGAGAAAACCACTCGATACCAAGACTGTCTCTGTCGGGAAGATGTGGCTGAATTTGCAGACCAGTACGATCCACATCAGCTGGAGAATGTACCCGAGTGAAGGTAACCACAATACGAGTCTTCGTCCACGTGAGTTTGAAAGTGAGCCGTAAGGAAGTGCGCCAACCAGACCAGGAAGTGCATCGAGCGCCGCCTTCCAGCCTACAATGGTTGCAAGGCGCGCTTGAACTTGCGGCACTTTACACATTGTTTCGTCGATGCTATCGAAGGCCAGTGCCTCTTCCATACGGTAGAATCTTTCGCATATCGTAGATTCGAACAACCGGATCTGGGGCACTTCCAAGACCTGTGTTGAGAAGTTGATCGTCGCAAAGAGAACAAATGCAAGTACCGTTGGGCGGGGCGTCGCTGCAATTGTGGAGGTAAATCGTCGAATAGGACCTTGGAACTTGACGGCCTGCTCATGGATACGGCCTTGCAGCAACGGCCTGGTCTCTGATGGTTCTGGCATGGGGTCGTGTGAGTCGTTTTGGATCATCCTAGTGTGGTAGTGTTTCGTTCTGGCCTTAGTATTTCAATCGGGCGGCCATCGCGTCGGCTTTCCTTTCGAGTTTTGTGGTGTTGATAGGAGGTTGAGTTATGAGAAGCCCCGCTTCACTCCGGAAGGACAGAATCGCCAGTCCACGGATGACTAAGAGTATTATCACACAGGGACTTCGCGTTGAGATTGGAGGCTAAGTTATTTTGTGCTTCTCAACCTCTTTTAGGCGGCAGGCACACCGTAACATGTCGAACATGGGTGATTTATGTCTCGGTTTCCAGAGGCCTCGAATTCTGACGGCACTCAAGAGCAACGGTGGCAACTCGATACCAGGCTCTCACGGTGTGGAATTCTCCGGATAGAACGACGTGCGCAACATCTACCCTGGAGGCCTTCGCGGGTGCGTACAATAGGCCAGCTAATCTTACTTGTACGGCGAGCCCTTGGATCCGGAGAATTCCAAGGTTCCCTACCGCAACAGCCAGTCACGTCTAATATGCAATGGTATGCGAAGGAGATGAGTCCACAGAGTGATCAGCGCCACTACGCTCGCAACATTGATGTATTTATCGTTGAGTGATGCGTCATTACGTCCTCATATCTCTCTCCTACTTTGGCGGGACATGGAGAGCCCTTCTAAAAGAGCACGGCTCTAACACTATATAATCACATCGGGTAAAGGAAGTTGGATCGTGCAACCATCTCTATCGTCGATGTGAAGGGCGCCTCCCCGCTACTGACCGCTTCCCGGCTCCACGAGACACACTAAGGTGCCACTCCAACCCAAAAGCGCGGCCTGGAGGGCGATCGATGCGGTCAAAAGTTTGACCGTTGTCTGCTTGTGCTCACATTCGCACCCGTTAAGGTGATGCGACTCTCCTGGCTCCTCGTCGTGTTTGCTGTCACAGCTTTGACCTTGACGGCCAAAGCGTTCGAAATCCGCCCAAAGGTAGACCGTTTTCCCGGTACCATTCATAAGTGTTGCGACCAATCCTTCCTCTCCCAGCTTTTTGACACCGTCGAACTTCAACTTCTGAAGTTGCTCCGCAATGGCGTTGCGACACCACTGTGCGCAGGGTGGCTTTGGTGACTGCTGGTCGTCCTGGGACAACGGATCGAATGGGAGTGGATTCGTTTGGGGGCTCTCAATGATCTTGTTCAACTCGTTTGCAAACTCAACATCTTTAAGTCAGTGAGTGTGAATTTTTGATCTGTTTGCGGACGGCCGCGAGTTTACACTTACTCTTCTGCTCGTGCTCGTTACCCAATAGCTCCCGAAGCTCACGGGAGAAGGCTCGATGAGAATCTGGTTGCATCGTGCTAGTTCTCAGGTAGTATAGGAAGGAATCTAAGAAAAGTGTTGACTCTGAGGCTGGGTGGACGAAGGTTCACTTTAAATCGTTCCAGCGAGCCTTTTGCCCTTCACTTATAGTGGTTTGTTCAACGCGGCAGCGCACAGTGCACCAGCCAATCATTCGCGCTGCTGACGTTTGTGCTTCTGCAAGCGGCCTGATTCCTCAACAGCATTCTGCAAAGCAAACTTTCTGCGCTTCTCAAAACGGATGTGATTGTAAACAACTAGCAGCGATGAACAGGACTCGCTATTCAGTCTTTACGAAATGGCAAAAGCGATGGGTTGTCTTCCTCGTCGCCGTAGCCGGATGGTTCTCTACCCTCAGCAGCTTTATATTTTTCCCAGCCATTCCCACGCTTGCAAGGGTACTGCACACATCCGTGGGGAGAATCAATCTGACAGTTACATCCTACCTACTCGTTGCCGCCGTGGCTCCCACCTTCATTGGCCATTTCGCCGATAGATCAGGACGACGGCCCGTCTACCTAATTTGTTTGACTGTCTATCTGATATCCAATATTAGCCTCGCATGCCAAACATCATTCGCAGCGCTGTTCACACTTCGGATGCTTCAGTCTGCAGGAATATCAGGTACGATATGTGATACTACGCTTTAATCCTCTGTCGCCCATCTGCGATGACTCCTGCTAAGGACCACAGGGACCTTTTCCATCACATACGGCGTGGTTGCTGATCTGGCTACTCCTGCCGAAAGAGGGACCTTTGTCGGAATTGTCGCGTTTGGGTATGTATCTCTAAACACTCAGCCCTTTGCTCGGCACTTACAGCTTATGTCTCAGCACCAATACCGCCCCGAGCGTTGGGCCTGTACTAGGCGCAGCTATGAATGCCAGGGCCGGATGGCGATGGATCTTCTGGATCCTGGCTCTGCTGTCCGGTCTCTGTTTGGCAGCCATTAGCCTAAGTCTCCCAGAAACGGCGCGGTCAGTCGTCGGAAACGGTAGTGTTCCAGCACATGGCATTCATAAAGTGTTCATATCGAAGATGGCTGGACATCCCGTTGCTGAGGAGACAGCCGAGTTGCCTCCTAGCCTATCGAGACGATGGAAATTCCCCAACCCGTTGGCATGTCTCAAGATGCTGCTTCGCAAAGATTCGGCGATTGTCCTTGTGGCTCTGGGCATTCAATATATGACGTACACCTGTCTCCAGGCATCACTCTCCACAGTCTTCATGGATATATATGGATTCAACCAACTCCAAGCCGGGCTTATTTACCTTCCTTACGGTATCGGCTGCGCTACCATGGCGTTTTGTGCAGGTTTGACACCAAGGCCCTCGTGGGATACACTTTCTGACGATTAACCATGTAGGGAAAATACTAGATCGTGATTATCGCATCACCGCACAATCTCGGGGACTCAGTGTGGACAAAAGAGTGGGAGAGGAACTATTGAACTTCCCCATCGAAGAGGCACGATTGAGAAGCTTCTTCCTTCCTATGTTAATTGCTGTCAGCAGCATTATCGGATATGGGTGGGCTTTGCGTTTCCACGCGGTTGGTAGCTCGAACCTATCTTAGAGGGCGTTATAGCGCTAACAGTGGGCCTTTCCACTTCAGCATTTTGCTATTCCGTTGGCACTTCAACTCTTCATCGGTTGCTCAATCCAGTCGTGCAACACGGTACGACCCATCCCGTGATCGACCCTCGGGCCGGTACAAATATTTAGCATGGCTAATATATTGAGCAGATTTTGAACACGCTTTTGATGGATTTGGACCAGGAGAATGCTTCTGCGGCCCAGGCGTGTTGTAACTTTGTGCGATGCTTCTTAGCTGCGGGCGCACTTGCCGGTCTTCAGCCCCTGATTGACAAAGTGGGTGATGGGTTCACGTTCACCTTTATCGGCGCGTTGACGGCGCTATGTGCTCCTCTGCTCATGTTGGAGCGACGCAAAGGCTGGAACTGGAGACAACATCAAAGAACCTCACGCCAATCCACTGTTCCCCTAAGATCGGTAGGAGAAACTCTTATGCGGAGATGCTAGGGATAAGACAAGCCTCCTGGGAGCTAATATATACCCGACCTGGCCATCTACGAATGATGTCGGTTCTGCGTATGTTTGGGAGGTTCGAAGTCCGTTATGTCTATTTGAAAGCCATGCCGGAGTACGACATTCGGGATGGAGTCCTTCGTTCGATCAAACCATGCGCCGAAGCTCCGGGTGAAATTGCCTGCCTTGGAAATCAGGTCTCCATCTCCATGCTCTCCAAGACTTGAGACGCACTTGGAGCGACGTTCCCCTTGGCTAATGCCTGGATGTTCTGGAAGGGCAAGTCGGTATTCAGGGCGTGTCTACCCACTACATCAACATAGCACAAGCAGATATCGACGAATCGAACATACCGAACGAACTGCACCAACCTTCCAAGCCGTTGCGAGCACTTATAGCAGGCCGGAATGTAAGGCTAGTCCATCGTGCTCCGTAGGACCGAAGTCGACGTCTCAAAAGAACATAGACGGCCTCGCAGACTCCTAAAAATTCCATCAGCACGCACGAGGTGATTTGTTAAATGGGGCAACAGGTGTTCACCTTTCGCCAAGGCTGGTGTAACCCACCCCCATGATCCGTCCAGAAACGAGCTGGGCATCTGACCTCCAAGCTACCAAGACCATCCAAGCACATGGCCAAGCCCACATCCACACCGTTTCGTTCCGTCTCAGCCCTCCACCACCTCAGCTAAACACCGCCCATTATTCCCAGAAAAAAGTTGTGGCTTGCCCGTTAAGGTTGTGGTATTCGCTGGGCTTCGCTCCATGTCGCCGTTTTCGTATAGGAACCGAACGGCTGGTAAGGCAAACCGCCCGTGTAACCACACCTCAGCGACTCAGCCGCGAGAAGGCGACCGTCATCCTGGGAACCTGACAGTCCCTGATCCTACACTCTGTTTCCCCCTCATAGGAATTGCAGAGGTAGACTACGCGCTTTCATTCGATGCGCGTCAGGGTTCATGGACCTAGCTAGTAGCGAAAGCTTCATTCATTCATACAGCCGCAAACGGCCCTCCAAGCCCCCACCACATGCTGGGCAGCGCAAACATGAAAGGACGCAGCGATCGTTACCGTCTATTCTCAGCCCCAACAAGCCATTGCCTTCTTCAAGAGTGGCTGAAGGGCTGAAGGAAAGAAGGAAAGGCAGCTTCCGTCCTTCCTTTGCTGAAACTGCCTTCTCACATGCTCTCTCGATCGACTCACAGGGGGCGTATGTATAAGGCATGCCCTCATCCGTACCTGAACGCTTCTGAGACATTCCTCATGACGCATTACCTCTCCCAGCCATATCATATCTCCACATAGTCCCCACATTCCTGTCTCCATCTTCCAACGTAACACCACGTATTCGCTTGCTCGCTACCATGTCCGTAACGCTCATCCCCTCGCAACTCAGCAGCCCCGACGGCGCGCCGGTGCCGTATACAGGGAACACGTGGATGCTGTGCTGGGCCGACTTACTGCTGTTCTTCAAGTGCGCGTGGTCTATCCCCGGGATCCTGCATCCGTGGGACCAATGGCTATGCGGGGATCTCGACGAACTGTATCCGTTTTCTTTCCTTAACGTGGTCGCGCTCGTGCTGCACGGGTTCTTGATCCTTTGGGAGGCGCTCTTCTTGGTTAGCCTTCCGCTTCTCGTGGTGCTACCGATATGGACGGCCTTGGCGTATGTCGCCGTCGTTATGGCGGTGGTGTGGGTGGTGTGTTTGATATTGAACGGGACGCAGGATGTGTTGGAGAGCAGGGTGAATTTGGGCGCGGATGCGAAGAAGCACCCGGAGGAGTGCTGGATTTATCTGAATGGCGTGTCGATCGGGTAGGCGTCCCTCTTTGCGCAAGTCCGCAGCGCGTGCTAAATCAATGCAGACACCACTGGCTCCAAACCAATCTCGATCGCCTCGCTTTGACGTTCCGGCGACCCATCACTGGTGTCCATAACCGCACGCTGGGCATTATCTTCGACCTCATCCAATGCATCATCGAGCGCAATTTCTGCTACGCGACTGCCGATATCCGGAGATCGTATTCTACGATCAAGGCTTCGCTTCTCAAAGAGGAGAACAAAAAGGTTATCCTGATTCTGCACAGCCAAGGGGGGATCGAAGGAGGATTGATCTTGGATTGGTTGCTGAGTGAACGTCAGCGCTCCCATGCTCTTCATACATATCTGGCGGCACGCTTACCAAGAAAACAGTACCTCACGACACCATCCACAAGCTCGAAATATACACCTTCGGCTCAGCCGCAAACCACTTCAACAACCCGCCGCGCCGCTCGACGGGGGCTAGCAGCAGTGAAAACGCGGTGCGCCACATCGAGCACTACGCCGACGCCGGAGAATTCGTAGCACGCTGGGGCGTCCTCACGTTCGCGCGGATGAGGAATAGATACATGGGCCGCGTGTTCATCCGACCTGGTACAGGGCACCTCCTAAACCAACACTACCTAAACACCATGTTTCCGCTCGGTGAAGACAAGCGCGTGCTCGAACACAATGACTTCATGGACATGGAGGTATCCTTTACCAGCGATGGTGCCGAGGAGAAGGCTCGGGAGGGCTTTCTCGACACATTGCTGAACAACGGGAATGGGTCGCATGGCGCGGTTGTGGAGGATAGGCAGAACGGTGTCAAGCCCATTGGAATGACGCGAATGGAGGAAATGTTAGCGAAGAAGCTGGCAGGAAAGAAACCTAGTGTGAAGGACTTCTCTAGGTTGTGGTGCTATCGTAACGGACGCTCCCCGAAAGATTGAAGGGCGTGGCCAGACTGTGTTGTCCTGTTCTAGGTGGAGGAGAGCATGTAGGAGGAATACCCCATAAGTTCGAGGTTCCGCGAGCAGCTTTATCCGCACCGGCAGTATGAGTGAAGCCTGTGTATTGTTAGGAGCAAAGAGGAAGCGAGTGCTCCGTTGCGGGCCTGGCAATCCGCTTGACTTTGAGTGGGAGACTCGCAGTCTGGAAAGCTGGAATGATAGCGCACATGTAATGAAGATCATTGACCGAACGAAATGAAATTGACTCTGAGGGTACTCTATCGGACCGGATTGACTATTGCACAGATTTATGTAACATGGGGCGGATCCTAATTGACTGGATAAGGAAACGTTTTCTGGTCGCTTATGCCTTTTGCGAAACGATCCCTGGACGTTGTCAGTATCGAGAGTATCATCATAGGGTAGCCACCTACTCTCGACGTCCGCGACGCTCTGGTCGAGAATCTGCTTGAGGACCCTCGGGTTCTCGAGCTCCTTCTCAATCTTGGCAATGACGGACTCAGCGAGCTCGCGCTGCTGCCTCTGCTTCACCTGCCCCTCATATCGCACCCACGACTCAAGAACGGATTTCGCCTCAGCAGCAATGGCGGTCTTCTGCTCGAGCTCAAAGGCCTTCGCCTCGAGCTGGGCGGTTTCCTAAGCATCGTCAGTCGCGGTCGGCCCAGCGGAGATGTGGTCCATCTCTCGGGACGGCATATCGCACCTTTGACACCTCGAACAGGGTCTTGGTGACATCAATGACACCCCCAAGCTCCTGGACGCTGCTGATGCGTTCCTTCACAGCTTGGGTGTGATCCGCCCGAGCAGCGTTTAGGATGCCCGAAATCTTGTTAATTTGCTGCTGCGCATAGCTGGACCAGGCGGGGCCGGCGTAGTGAGCGACGGCCCAGAAAATGGTCAGCAAGCTGAGGGCGACGATGGATTCCTCGTTGACGACGTAGAGCTCGTTGCTGATAGCCGCTACGCTCAAGCCCGCACCGGCGGAGAGCACGGCGGCCTTGGTGATGGGGCTGTTTCCGGGCACGGGTATCGCGTCCAGCAGCGACTGGGCCTTCTTCTTGGGGTCTTCCTGCGGCACATTGGAGTTGTAGCGGGCCGGCGTGATCTGGGCCGTGATGGCTGGGAAGGTTCGGAGAGGGAGCGTTGGGCGGAGACGGGCGGCGCCTGTCGTGGGTGAGCAAGCGGGTCAATGGCATCAGCAGTTCATCAATGGGCTTGCACTTACCGACCGCGCTCCGTGCGAGACGAGAGGCCATTGCTGCAGATGAGAGTGGAGAGGTTTGGGGTGCCGTAGAGGTGTTGGAGCTCTTCGGGTGCAGAATCGACGCGGTCTTGGCGGCTTAGTAACCAAAATTCGGCCCGCCGAACATTTTCTGGCGCTCGTTGAACATCTCGACCGCGACAGCAACACATTCGGCAAACCACCTTTTACCGGTCCGAAATCGAGATGTCGGGTACCAAGGCTGCTGCCGTGGCTGGCGTCAAGAGGAAAAGGGAATCTGGAAAAGCAGACCGCCGCGAATCGAAATCGAAGACCCGCCGAAAGTCCTCTAGCGAAGAAGGCGACGGCGACCTCCAGGCCGAGATATTGCGCCTCGAATCGCAGATCCTTGAGTCGCGCCGACACTACAACAACATTGCGACCCTGCTCCAGCTAGGGAAAAGTCAGACTGCTGATACCGAGACCTCAATCCTCGCCGCCGTCGCACTATGTCGGATCTTCACCAGACTACTCTCGACCGGGGACATGGTGAAAAGCAAGGGCATGGCTGAGTCGGAAGCGGTTATTGTGTCGTGGCTGAAGGAGAGATACCGGGAATATATCAGAATGCTTTTGGAGCATTTCCTGCCCAGCGAGCAGCCACCGAAGCAGTCCGTGGCATTGACGCTCCTAATGCGTCTTGTCAAGGAGGAGTCCAAAGAGCAAAAAGACTTCAACATTTACAAGAGTCCGCTTCCACGGATAGTGGACACTGTGCTGCATCTACCGGGGGACGATCCGACACGGGACGAGTTTGTGGAGAAATACTTCAAGAAGTTCGATGATATCCGCATCTCCACATTTCAATCCATCAAGTAAGCACCTCCGACAGCTTGATATGTAGCATGCTAACATTGGAAGAACCATTCTCCAACCAGGCCAAGAAGACTCAGCGAAGCGTCTTGTAGCATCTAATAGCCTATCACTGCTCCTCGCTTTGGACATCGTTCCCTCCTCGAAAGAGGACATCCAGAACCTCTACACAGAAGCTCAAGGGAAGAGTCCAGTGCCCTCTTTGAGCGCGTACAAGTCCCGGGCACAAGAAGCTTGGCTAGCAACGCTGCGGTCCGGCATCACGAAAGAGCAGCGAAAGTCTGTTCTCGCCGTCTTCTCGCATCAGATAGCCCCGTGGTTCCCGCAGCCCGAGATGCTCATGGACTTTCTTACCGACTCCTACGACGTTGGCGGAGCCACATCTCTCCTGGCACTTTCCGGGTTGTACTATCTAATTTCCAAGAAGAACCTCGACTATCCCTCTTTCTACCAGAAGCTTTACTCCCTGCTGGATGAGGGCTTACTGTATTCCAAACATAGGTCACGTTTCTTCCGGTTGCTAGATACCTTCATGTCTTCGACACATTTGCCGGCGGCCCTTGTTGCGAGTTTCATCAAGCGTCTCTCGAGGTTAGCCCTGTACGCGCCACCGGCAGGCATTGTTGTGGTCGTACCTTGGATATACAACATGTTCAAGCGCCACCCTGCATGCACATTCATGATGCACCGCGAAACACGGGATCCAGAGCTGAAGAAAGAGATAGAAGCAGAAGGCATGGACGATCCCTTTGACATGGACGAGAAGGATCCGCTGCTCACAAACGCTATTGAGAGCAGTGTGTGGGAGCTTGAGTCGCTGCAGTCGCACTACCACCCGAACGTCGCAACACTAGCCAAGATCATTTCTGAGCAATTCACCAAACGATCATACAACCTGGAGGACTTCCTGGACCACTCTTATAGCGCGGTATGTGCCTTCTTTATTCATTGGAGGGCAAAGACTAACGATGTTTGCAGCTCCTTGAGGTGGAACTTGGAAGAGACTTGAAGAAGGATCCAGAGGTGGAGTTTGAGATTCCGAAGCGGATATTGACTACTGATGAAGGAGGCTTGAATGTTCTGGGGCAGCTGTTGACCCAGGTGATGGAGTCGAGATAAGAATACGGAATGATACAAACTTCTACTTCTATGCTCAGCTAAGTATACGTTCTATTGTACGCACCTACGAAGGCCTCTAGGGTAGCAGTTACGCACGTCGTATATCTGGAGAATCGACGAAGAGGTCCCCTCTGGAAAATCCTTCGAAGGCCACCAGGATGCTTGTTACGCACGTTGCATATCTAGAGAATCGACAACAATACCACCTCTGGAAAAGGATTCCCGTTAAGATCTCGTTAGCTATCCTTATACCGAGCTGCCATAGTACACTCCTTCGACGGCCTCCAGGATAGTGGTTATGCACGTCTTCAACAATGAAGATGTTACCTTTGGAAAAGCATCCCTGCTAGCATTCAATTACCCATGCTCGAAAATTGCCATTGTACGCTCCAGCGAAGGCCGCCAGGACGTCTGTTACGCTCATCGCGTATCTAGAGAATTGACGAAGATGTTACTCTAGAAAAGCACTCCTGCCCGGATCTTATTAGCTATTCTTGTGCCTAACTGCCGCTGTATAGTCCTACGAAGGCCTCCAGGATGTCTGTTACCAACTTTCCGCGCTCCTTCCGTCTTCACCGTTCGGCACGTGAGCACGCGTGTGCGCAGGGACACTGCACCTCGCTATCACGAGCGTTATAAAGTAGCTAAGTCTATAACTTATATTTTCTACTAATTCTAACACAAGCTCTAAAAGCTGTTCTCGCTTAGGTATCGCAGTGCTAGGGTTTGATTTTTGTAACCGCCCGGGCGTAGGCGGTGCAACCTAACAGACCTTGCATCATGATAGGAACCACTTCACAACTTCGGCCTGTCTTCTACCTCCAGCAGCGACCTAATCTTCTCCGCCCACATCTCCGCCGCCTGCTCACTAATCGCATTCGCATCATAGCTCACTCCAAACCCGACAATCCCGTCCGCATCCGTCGAGCTGCCGACCAGGAACTCATTCTCCCTCGCCCTAACACCCATCTTCAGCCCGCGAAAATCCGCCGAGAAGTCCTTCGTCCCCTCTCCCCGTCCAACTTGACCCAAATCATACATCCCAGGCTTGAAAAAAGCCGCCGTCGACCCAACGGAGCTAACACCGCACGTAGCCCCAGCCATGAATGTTTTCGCGGGAAGCGCGCCCTGGGGGTTGATTCCTGTGCGGCGCGAAGGAGGCAGTTTCGACTCCACGCGCTCGAGCTGGAACAAATACCCGTTCGCGAGCAGACGCCCTGGCGAATGCGGGTCCAGCAGCCCGCCGCTCGTCTCCCTTCCCTTCAGCCTCTTCTGATACGCTCTCAACCCCCGATTCGCCTGCCGCGCAATCAGCTTAAACCGTCCCTCAACCGGCAGACTAGATGTTAAAAACGGCATCACGATCCCGTCGCTGAACGCTAACATGCAGCTATCGGCCGGCGTGTTGAAGCCAAAGAACGCGCGGGGATTCAGCGGGAAGGAGGCTGCGAAGGCGTGGCGTTGGGGGAGCGGGATGTTGGGGTGAAGCGATTCGTGGAGTTCCATCATGCTGAGTCCGGCGAGGGCGAAGCAGCCTGCGCCTATGCTAGCGTTGATGGAGCGGCAGAGGGCGATGAGGCGGGTTGACGCTGCTTTGGATAGCGCGACGGAGCAATGTCCCGAATTCATCGGGGGCTTGCTCGCCACGGAGTAGTCGAAGAGCTTGGAGAAGGTCGGACGGAGGGCGGGCGCTTGCGGTAGTCTCTCTGAGCGGCGGAGGGGGTTCGTGAAGGTAGGCGGAAGCGTCTTCCTAACATGCCTCAATACCCTCATGATCGCCCAGAACCATCTCTGCCTCGCTTTATTCCCCGCAATTCGCGGATACAAATCCTCCTGCGCAGGCGGCAGTCTAGCTCTCATCCTGCCCTCCTCCCTAAACCACTCAATCTCCCGCTCAATCTCGCGCGCCGACATATTCAAAATGCGCACAAAATGCGAAAACCAATTATACGCCGCCAGCCCATCAGAAATCTGATGCGCCATCACGATCAGAAACCTCAACTCAAAGGTCCTCCCACCGGGGAGCTCAACGAGCGGCAGGACATGCAGTTTCGACAAGCACGTCTCGGGCTCAATGACCCTTCCCACATTCAAACAATGCCGATGCAGCTCCACGCCATCAACCTCGCCATCCACAAAATCCTCCACCCAAACAATGCCCCTCATCGCCTGCTCAACAGCCTCTTCCGCACTCCGCGGCACATCGACCACGAAACGCTTTGTTCCGCTCTTTTCGTCCTCGCGCACGCGACTCATCAGCATGACGTGCTGCAGTCTCAGACTCGCCCACGCGAGCGCTATTCTTCGCCTGAACGCTTCATTTGAAGGCAGACAATGCGCAATTTCCAGGGTAAAGAGGGCGTTCATATCCGCGCGGCCGCCGTAGTCGCTGCCGTCGGTGTCGAAAGAGTACTCGACGAGGCCGAGCGGGCGGGTGAAGACTTTCTTGCCGCCCCGGAGAGGCTGCTCTGTTCTCCATGCATGGTAGTTGGATGCGTAGCGGGAGAGCCAGTGTTCCTGTTCGTGTTCCTTCTCTTTTTGTGGCGCCATGTTGCATGTCGTCGGATCTATCCACTGTTGATCTGCGCTGAAGTATACTCTTTACCGAGACTCCTTCATAGGTGAACTTTAAACGGCGCGCGGCGAGTAGAAAAAGCAAAACTAGAGTATGGATGTTACCGTAGCACGGTGATGTTGGCGCAGAGCTTTGTGCGGAGGAACCTCTAACGAAGAGGGGTTTTACCTAGGTAGTTGAAAGGGAACTAAACCCGTCAGGGAAGTCCGCTCGAGTCATCGATGCGTATACAGAAGACATTCTCGGTAATACTCATATAACCAATAACGGAGGCGACGAACCACACAGAGAGGACTTTGCCCTTGCACTCTTCATACCACACAGCTTGTCTTGGCCAGAAGGTCGGAATTAGTGCCCCTTGCACGCTCGGTCAGTCCCAGGTCTACACCCGCGTAAAACCCCCCTACCCCTGTACGAGAGGCGTTAATGTCCAGCATCGATGAAGAAAAGAGTTAGGGATGCGTGTTGTTGCCAGCATAAATGCTAAGTACTGCCAGTCTGCACCCAAGACCACGCCATTTCCCCGCAACACGGAGACCGCATCGAGTCTTCCCAAAGCCGACCGACCGGACCGTGGAAACGGCACCGTGACGCATCTCAGCACCGCACCCATTCTGCCTCCCTTCTTCTCCATCATCATCACCATCAAAACCCCTCCCGCCAACCAGAAAGTAAAATGCACACCTCCCCGCCCCACCACCCTCCTTCCCCCTCAACCCCAATCCAAACCCTCGTCACCGCCGCAACCAGCACAATACGCTCCCTCCCCATCTCCGCCACGCACAGCGTCGCCGCCGCCGCCCTCAGCGCCGACGGCCGCGTCTTCACGGGCGTCAACGTGTTCCACTTCACGGGCGGGCCGTGCGCAGAGATCGTCGCGCTCGGCAACGCGGCTGCGCACGGCGCGGCCGACCAGCTGACGCATATCGTCGCCGTGGGGAATGAGGGGCGGGGCGTGATTCCGCCGTGTGGGCGGTGTAGGCAGATGTTGTTGGATCTGTGTCCGGGGATTCGGGTTATTGTGAGAGGAGGCGAGGGGAGGGATGGGAGTGGGGAAGGGGAAGGGGAAGGGATGGGAGGGTTGAGGGTGGTGTTGAATTGCGAGCTGTTGCCGGGGGCGTATAGGGTTGTGGATTATCCGCGCGAGGGTGTAGGGAAGGGGTAGGTTGGAAGTGGAGATGATTTTGGAAGGGTTCGGACTAGGACGAACATGAACACAATGGTATCCTATCCTACCGCGACCCGCTCAAACCTCTATAACCCCTACAAGCCCTAATATTACTACCCTACATAGCATTCAGCACAGCCTGCACGCCCACACTCCCCACATCCTCTCTCCTCATAATAAACTGCTTCAACTCCGCCGCATCACTCGCACTCGCGCCCCTCAGTCTCTCCCTTAGCGCCTCCGGGCCCACTACGAAAAGCTGGCTCACGTCGACCAGGACATCCATAGCACCTGGTACCAGATCCTCACCCGTCGGCCACTGCCGCACCATTTCCGCGTAGCGGTTCATGTCTTTGGAGACGGTGATGCCGCCGAATTGGGAGACGGTGAATTTGAGCAGGTGCGCGAGGACGAGGGAGCGCAGACCGAGCGCGAGCTCGGAGAGGAACAGAGAGAGGTTGCGGCCGCTGAGGGCGGATGTGGATTGTGTGGCGACGCGGGTTAGGAACTGGCTGACTGCCTGGCAAGCAGGTGTCTCGCTACTCGCGGCCATGAGGTCCATATCGTCTCGAGGCCGGAAATCAGTCTTCTTCTGCTGGGCGAGGCATTTAGAGACCCAGTTTAGGGTCGCAGTAAGCGTGAGGTTGAGGATATTGGAAAGCTTCGATTCTAGGGTCGCCATGGTGGCGTTTGTGGACTTCTCAATCTCCCGACGAATAGTGAGATTCGGGGTCGCGAGGGGGAGGAGAATGGTGCCGGTGGTTTGCTGGAGGAGGTGCAGAATTGTGGTTATGGTGTGGAGGGAGGAGAGGTGTGTTAGGTCGGGGGGTGTTTTGAGGTTTTCTTGCGAGGCGGCGTGGTCGGACGCGCTGATACCGTTAGTGATGAAGAGTATGGGAAGGGCGACGGGACTTACGCATCTAGGGCGGTCTCGAGGTATATCTCGCCCATGTGTGTTAGGAGGAGGTTTAGGAGATTCTGCACATCCTTTGGTGTTTCGCTGCTTGGCGAAAGCTCCAGGCCTCGCCCTACGCCTTCTGCCAACCATTTTAGCATACGCTTTGCGGTGGAGAGAGATAGTTTCCCGTCTTCTTCCGTGACTTCGATCTCCTTCTTCTCACTCTGGTCTTCTTTCAAACCCGCAATTCGGAGAAGCATGGCCTTCTGGGTAGGTGGTAGATCTGTGCTGTCGAGCCTTTCCATATATGCATCTCGTGCAGAGGCTGCGAGTTCCTTGCCTCGCTGAGCGAGTGACGCAAAGTACGTCGTCGGCATCTTCCGCCGTCGGGAATGATAGATTGTGTACTTGAGGAGTAAAGAGGAATAGAGCTCCTCTAGGTTCTTCTTCTCTCGCTCGATGTAGGACGAACCGACAAAGTACGGCACGAACAGGTCTTCCAGCTGTTGATCCAAAGTCGCGGCAATCTGAGATGTCACAGGCTCGGGGTGTTCAGTCAAGCCGTGGGCTTTCAGATCGTCTACTAGAGTAGTGATGTAGGTCCTCGATGCCTGCAATGAACGGAGAAACGCGAGAGACGACAGTTCATTCGCTTTCTCCAGGACCATCTCCAGTCGCTGTTGGATCGACTGCTGGAATATCCTCTGCAGGAATCTTATCAGGACCTCCTCGTAGTAGGGAAACGCCCGCTTGATGATTGCCGACTCTTCCTGCACGACAATCTTCACTTCGTCGACTAGCGACTGTAGACTTGGTTCCACACCTGGCGGTTCCGCGTCCGGGTCCTGAAGACGATCCCACGTCTCCGCATCACCCGTCAGCTCCTCCGTGATTAACTGGTTGCGATCGATAAAGAACGAGTGCTGGTTCACGTAGGTCGCAATCACGCTAGCACCGTCATTGAAGTCTTTCAACGCAACAGCACACTCCCGCATTCCGTCATAGTTTGGCCGTCGGTAGTACTCGTCGAAGTTAGACAGCAAGTCCTGTTCGAGATTCTCCAGAAACTTTTCGATAATCTCTTTCGTGTTGTGCTTCACGCCGAGTGGCCTCCTCTTCACGCCGTTGGGGGCATTTCCATTCCCGTTCACAGCCTGAGACCCGTCAGGATCGAGACGCGCGCTGATCTTCAGGAGCTGCCGCGCGATATGGGCACAGCGCACCGTACCTCCGCGTCTTTTCATGTCTTCAAGAATGTCAAGGGTTCCCCGTTGGCTGACCTCCTGCCAGCACTCGATCAAGAACCTTGCATCCTGGGCTCTTTGCCGTTGTCTATCCAGCTCTTCCAGTCGTTCTCCTATCCGGACAGCAACGTTACCCCCAGCGTCTGGGGCGACGTCCTCCGCACCACCCCCGTTCAACGAGCTATCTAATTGCTGGAACTGGTCGATTGCCTGATCTAGCCTCCGGCCCAGGGATTCCACGTTCTGATTGTGCTGGGATTCGGCGCGGCGCACGGCTCCGGAGAGCTCGTTCTCGCGCTCTTCGAGCTCTTCGGATAAGCCATTTAGTCGCGTCAACGCATGTTCGAACGAGCGGATCAGCGGTTTGGGGTCGAAGTGCGCTCGGTCGGCGCTGGGTCCGGATTTGCGGGAGGCAGGTATGGCGCTGTCGGAGAGGGCTTCGATAAAGTCCTTGACAATGAAGTCCTTATTCTGGAGCCCGTTAACGAAATCACTTTGAGGCAACTGGGGGACTTACGGAGAAGTACTCTAGCGTAAAGTTGAAGCCACGGGTCGACCTCGACGTCGTATGCGACAGCAGGGACGCCGAGTCCGCGCTTGGGCGTGACATTGTCTATGCCTACCTGCGGAGCATGTGAGCGGTGGTCGACGAATGTCCGACTGTAGCCCTTCGAGAGGCGCAATGGAGTCTGCAATGTCGTTCGCCGAGAGTGAAAGCTTCGAGGCAGTTAAGTCGAGTGCTTGCGTATCTGCGTGGTTTCTGGAGATTGGCCAGATGGAGCTCCGCGAATGCTGTGGCTTGTGGCGCCCCGCGTCGGAGGTGCGTCTTGGGTGAGCCTTGGGCGAGCAGCTGCCGACTGACCTCATGCATCAAGACAACCTCATCCCCGCCATGGAACCCTCTCTCCATTGCCACAAAGCCAGATAAAGCGTCTCGGCGCCGTCATCAGCAATTGCGACCGCTACGCGCAATCGCGCCTGCTCAACATGGCTGAGCACCGCCTCTTGGCTGCCAGCTTCGGAAGCAGCGGCGCCACGCGGTGCTCCAGCCTCACAACTTTCCAACTTCTTATGACGGCACCGCTCGGCACAAACTAACACCACAGCAGCCATTCTTCCACCAGCGCACATGCTCTCGTTTGCCTGTGCGCTTGCCGCTCGCTGAAACTTCACAGACAGCATATTCATACACCCACAGCTTGCTTCCTCCCGCCGCAATGGCATCCACAGGCATCTCGCCCAAAGAAGAGCTCGCCTTCCGCCGGGGCGCTCTAGACGGAAAGCAAATGGGCCCCAAGGAGCGCGAGGAGATGATAAAAGCCCACCTACCGCCCGAACCAACCTCTTCGTCGCCCTCGCCCTCAAGGTCCGGCTCAAAACAGCGCAAGCGTCGGCGGTCCTCGCAACCGAAGCTCAAACACGGTCGAGTCCGCGCATTCCTCCACTTCCTCATATACCAAACTATTTCCCTCATTTTCTCTGTCTTCTTCCGCTTCCGCCGCGCATGGCGCCTCTCCTGGTACAAGATGCGCGCTATTATGGGGCACCACCACCATACGCCTGAGTGGATAGTGAGCGATGTGAGGAATGTGGAGCGGTTGCCGAATCATTTGAGTGTTATTCTGGACTACAATGAGGATGACGAGGACCAGGGGACTGCTGGGGTAGAGGGGCTGCTTAACGACGTGTGCGAGATCGCTGCGTGGAGCGCGGCTGCGGGCATCTCGTTCCTGAGCATCTACGAAAGGAAGGGTAAATGCTTCTCTGCTCCCTTCTTTTCTTGAGTGTAAATACTAATATCTTCTAGGCGTACTTAAGAACTACCTCCCGCAAACCCACGCCGCCATCTGGAAGAGCCTCGAGACATACTTTGGCTCCCGCCGCCGCCCTACCCTCACCGTCAAGGCGCCGCATATGACATCCTACTCTCCGCCCGCGACACCCAACTCCGAGCCCACGGAGAACGGCGCGTCCACCGCGCGCCCCCACATAACTGTGCTGCTCCTCTCCGAACACGACGGCCGCGACACGCTCATCGACCTGACCGTAACGCTCGCCCAGATGGCGCAGAAAGGCGACGTCGGCATCAACCAAATCGACTCGAACCTCATAGACGCGGAGCTGAGCGACCACGTGAGCACAGAGCCCGACCTTCTCATCCTCTTCAGTCCGACCGTGGTGCTGAAAGGGTATCCGCCGTGGCAGCTGCGGTTGACGGAGATATTGTACGTATTATCCCTACCAGCTCGCTCAAGTCGTATACCCCCCGCTTACTAACCCTACGCTTAGCCACCTGCCCGACAACAAAGGCGTAAACTACCAAGTTTTCCTGCAAGCCCTCCAGAAGTACGGAAAAGCAGAAATGCGTATGGGCAGGTAACGATGCACACCCTTCCCAAATCACCGTTTCCGTTTCTTTTTCCACTGCTCAAATACCCACTGTCTATAACCTCAAACACCTTACATAGCACACCCACCTATCTACCAATAGAACCTCTTGCCTCCAGCTCTCCGTTTCCAAGCTACCACATGTCACAGCTCCCTGATCCTTTAAGCCTGCTAAACCTACACCTAGTATCCTTCTCAAGGCAGGTGCGGGTATCTGGGCAGTGGCTCAATGAAGCATAATGCGTGGGTGGTGCGTGGCGGCATGGGGCGCTGGGAAACTTTGCGACGAGGTGGCGCATATCCCTCTCCTAAGAGCTGTAGTCGCTATTCTTGTTGCTGCAGCGTTATGGGGCGTGGCAGTGACTCTGCTTCGAGTGGTGGGTTGGCTGGAGGCGTTGGGCCTTGTGTCTGGGCGTGGGCATGCGGACCATAACGATGTGCAGCGATGGTTGGAAGAGCTAGCGGTTGACCTGGGCACTGAGGACGTGGACATCTGAAGCGCCTCGCCTGTACTGGCTATAGTGCAAGAACTCGAATAAACGCATCACGAAAGCATATTCGAAGAGACTTGAGGTGGATTCGTTTCTTTACATGAAAGCACACCAAATCTCCACGCCCGCCGTGATCGCCGCTTGTGCTTCACGTCGACCGCAAAGCGTAGTCATGGATGCACCTAACACCTATTTTCGTTGTGTCATGACGTACGTCTTCTCCACCCCACCAAAGAACCCATGCAGCCGAGTACCCAGACCGATTACTTGAGAGGAATGAAACGGGAAGAGTGGGTGGCACCGATACCGGGCCTTCCGTGCTTGACGGGCTTGCTATAGGATCGTTAGTCATTTCGCTTCTCCTATCGCGCGTGTGTTTGGAAACGTACTATGAGATGGAGAACTCTCCGAGGTAGTGGCCGACCATCTCGGGCTTGATCTCGACCTGGTTGAACTCCTTGCCGGAGTAGATGCCGATGACGGAGCCAATCATCTCGGGGACAACGATCATGTCACGGAGGTGCGTCTTGACAAGGTCGGGCTTCTCGTTGGGCTTGGCCTCCTGCTTGGATTTTCGCAGCTTCTTGATCAAACCCATCGGCTTGCGCTTCAGACTGTTTACCGGTGTCAGACGGGGCATGATTTACGGGTGGTTCTGGGCATCCTTACCCCCTATCGAACCTACGGCGAGCGCGCGCATGGACGAGGTCACGGAGTTCTTCCGAAGAGAGGTCGAGCAACCTGGGCTGCGTTAACATGGTGTCTATGTTGTCGGAATTTCGACATGGATCGAGGATAGGGGCGAGGGGCGAATGGGAACGTACTGGTCGAGGTCGACGCCACGGTAAGAGAACTGGTTTGACGTCAGCAGCTTCTCAATTGCAGATACGTACGAGTCGCTTACCTTGCGGAAGGCTCTCTTCCTCTTGAGCTCTATATCAGCCGTTAGCCCATGTCCATCTCCAGCGCTTATAGATCCCCCTTCCACCAGCAGCCACCCCAAAGATGATCCAAAACCGATGTTTCATAGCAATTCGTAGCGGCGGAACATGGTGGTAGCTAGTAGGAAGGACGTGAAGAGAGCGAGAGCGTACCGGCAGCCTCCTCGGCGTTCTGTCGTGGTGTTAGCAGGGTCACACTCAATCAAATGCGCGGCAGAAACGTACGTAGTTCTCGTCAGCCATGATTGCGGGTTATTGAAGTAGCTGGACGGGGGACTTCGATGGTTGCGGGGTTGGTGTGCGTCGGAGAGATTGAAGAGTCGTTAATGTTCAAAATGCGCAGGTGCAGTGGGCTCGGCTCGCTTAGCGCCACAAAGTCTTGGCATTTCACGATCCTGGAACTTCACTCTAGTGTCAACAATTTTAGAATGTATGGAGACAGCACGGCCTCTTTCGTGCCCTAAAATGATCCCTTTGTATTATAGCACAGTTCCCCTATTTCCACACATTTCGGAACACGAATCTGAAGTAAAAGTTGGGGGTGCATGACTTCATTCAATGTATCCTAGCAGCGAACATCGAAGGTTGCCGCAAAGCGTTCCCATAACCCCATTGATAGCACGCTCGACACCACCCAAATGCTCCTTTTCGTATCGCATGATTCCCGTGAATGCAGAGAAACCGGCCAGGCAATCCGTCCTCGGTAAGTCGAAGTTAGCGACGCGCCTAGTCGAAGAGACCGAAGCCCATGTCCTCGTCGGATTCCTCCTTCTCCTCTTCCTTCTCCTCGGCTTTGGCCTCCTCAGCGGGAGCAGCAGCGCCGCCAGCAGCAGCGCCACCGGCAGCGGCACCACCACCGCCAGACGGGACGGAGGCGAGCTTCTCGGAGCCCTGGGAGATGAGCTGCGCATGGTTAGCGAAATAGTTTCGGGCGACTTGGGCTGGAATGTGCAGAAAAGGGTTGGCCGTGACGACATATGCTTTGATCCGCTTCAGAGCCTCAGGCTCGCGGTATCCAGATCACAGTCCGCCCGTGCCACATCCTCTTGCCCACTCCAACCATTTCATAGAGACCATACTTCGTCGATGTCCTTGCCCTTCAGTTCACCGAGGAGCTTCTCCAGCCGCTCGTCGTCAGCTTCGATACCGACAGCTTCGAGGACGCCCTGTTGCATATGTGAGATATTGCTCCAAGGTTACATTGCCAGGTTTCTGACCTTGACGTCGGCAGCGGACGGGGAGGTGTTTCCACCGAGGCCGAGCAGGAGGTAGGCAGCGAGGTGCTTCATTTTGATGGTTGGTTGATGTAGTGGGTAAGAACAGGAGCACAATCGGTTTAACCTGCGGAATAAGTATGCGAAGTAGCAGTGCCGGTGAAGGGGATATACGCACCGCGTTAACGGAGACTGAAGCTTCAAGTTCTCGTGGTTGGAGATCGGGGAAAGTTCGACCTGGAACGATAATTATCAAAATTGGCAGTGGGATGCCGAAAGGGCTAAACCGCTCTGGGCTAGCGCTCTCGGAACGGAAAATCTCAGCCTCACACGTGCACGTGACAGACAAAGACCTAAGTCGCCAGTCCCGAGCGACTTGGTCTTTTGCCCGCCACTTCACAGTCTGCTGCCCGCGTGTCCTTTATTTAGGCCCCGGCGCCGCTCCACGCTTTCGCGCTCTCGCCCTCATCCTCCCGCTCTATTTCTACCCCAACTCGTCCCTCGAAAGCATGTGCGACTCGCCCTCAAAGCGTCACGACCGGTAATAGTGAGTCAACTCTTGATCCATCGCCCAAGATGAGCGTGAGTCAGGCCTTGCCCCTGGCGAGAGGCCATCCGTGCTCAACGTCTCAGTTATTCAAAGACCTCATCTCCTCGATCGATCCGACTGCCGCACGCCCGTCGCAGCCCGTGTCAACTGTTGCCCAAACGCCCTCCTCTGGTCCGCCGAAACCCGTGCCACGACCCGTTGCCTCGGCGGATAGAGCACAATCACCAGCGCTGAAGCGCAAAGCGTCGGGCCCGGTAGACAGTGGACATGTCAAGATTCAGCGCAAAGATGCCCTTCCTCAAACGGGTCAAGCAAATGGCGCTGCACGACCTGCCGCGCCGTCCGGGCCCACGAAACCAAATCCTCCCGCGTCTTCAACGACAGGAGCCTACCGTGGGACTGCCGGGCTGAGCGCCCCCAGACCTGCGAATATGCCCGTAAAGAAGCCCAATGCTCCCAGCAGCACTCAGACGGCCACCCCGAAGGCAGTAGCGCCTGCACTGAAGCCTGCGGGAGTAGTTCCTGCTTCAGCAGCTCCAGCTCCAGCTCCAACAAAGAAACCTGGTGGATATTTGGCTATACTACAGAAGGCAAAGGAGAAGGATCAGACCAAGCCTCTTGCTCCTCCAATCAAGCACGAGGCTCCAAAGATCATGACAAAGAGGGAGCGCGAACAGGCTCGTTTGAATGCAAAGGCAGCCGCAAAAGGGAAGAAGCCCAGTGTAGCTATACCAGCAAAAGCTATGAACGGCAAGGGAGGGGCCGAGAAGGAGAAGAAGAAGCCAGTAGAGCTGGGTTATCAAGGCACTGCACGGCCCGCCAAGAAACCAGTCGAACTTGGTTACAAAGGGACCGCACGACCATCAGCTTCCGCCGCACCTGCTGGGAGACCAGGAGCCTCCGCAGCCAAAGCTAAATCGAAAGTATCTCAAGGTCGCTATGGCGGGTACGCCAGCTGGTCAGACGAAGAGTTGGAGGAGGAGGATTACGAGTCTGAGGATGACTTGTCCGACATGGAAGGCGGCATCTGGGATGTCGAGCAGGAGGAGCAGGCCGCCCTTAAAGCAGCCAAGCAGGAGGACGCGGAGGCGCTTGCAGAGGAGGCGGAACTGAAGCGCCAAAAGGAGGAACGGAAGCGAAAGCTAATGGCCATGAGCAAAGCGGCAGCGAACAAACGCAAGTACTGATCTGCCACTTCTCGGAGCTTGGGCCCGGATACATGGCATACCTGGATGGGGGCGTTGTTTGTGCATTTTCAACTGCATACCCATGGAGCTTAAGGCTGCGTGGTGGGGTTTTCGAGCGGTATGGCATCTGCCACAATAGCGATGTTATGGTTTTTGATATCATCGTAAGTCTCTTCATTAGACCGGTACTGTATAGTATCAGAAGGCTGTTAGTGATTGTGGCCTCCAGTTCGCAAACTAATATTCGGTACATCACACTCTCAGCATCACCATCTTGCATTCACGTAACCCAATCTTTTCTTCTAATTGACAGGCGTGAAATACCGGTTAACATTTGACGTTTCTGACGTTGACATCCGCATCATTGATTCACTGCTGTCATGGCGTGTCTACAGCTCACGGACAAACGGTCACTTGTGAACTTGGAGCTACATGGACCTATCAAACGCCACATCATTACGACAACGCCTACCTCGTGGCTTTATCTTCTCGGACTTTCCTCATTCCGCAAACTCAGACACCAACGTAGAAGCACACTTTTCTGAAGATCAAGCTTGAAGATAATGCCAGCATTCTTTCAGCACCTGCGGCATCCGTTCCGTGGACACTCTCGACGCCATTTGCAAAGGCAGGCTCGAATGCAGGAAGATGAAGGGAAGCAAAAGGCCGACACCGACGAAGAGCGCGACTCCGACCTCGACGAAGGTGATCCAGAACAAGCGCTTCCTGAACTCCCTCGGCTTGTGGATATGGGACCTCCGATCGTTAGATATTGCAGAAAGGACGATTTGTTCTGGAATAGTGTTATGCGCGAAGAGGACACGCCGCCCCCGGGAGAGGAGCGTATGAGGGATAGGAAAGTGGAAAAGTATCCTTACTATCGGGTGGAAGAGCCAAGCAGGCCTGCTCGGAGGAAGAATGAAGAACTAGTGGAACTGGAAGCGAAGGAGGCCAGAAATGTCCAAGACTCAGTGCCGCAAACGCGCAAAGGCAAAGAGAAGGCAGATGTCCCACTTGGCAGTTCACCGAAACCACGCGAGCGCAGTCATTATCTGGAAACAGCATTCCCCTCAAATAGCACCGCCAAAGGCCCAACAACGTCCGATGCCGTCCACCTCTCCCAGGAGTCCACCCCAAGCCCGCCTCCGCTCCCTCCGCGCCCAGCCTACCACTCCAGCAAACTTCGCACAGGCAGCTCCCAAACAACCACTACGCCACGAACCAGCAAAGACTTCGACGAATCCGTGCTCCTGCCCGTCGATCGATCAATGTACATCTACCGCAACGAAGAAGGCCAACGCAGACTCGTCTTGCCCTCCACTCCCCAGCAACACCTAGCCATGTCAGAACCATCCCATCCTTTCTGGAGAAGGTCGCCATCACCTCAACCAAGTCCGCACAGGGAGCAGTCGACGGGATTGACGTGGAATGTTGCGCTGAATCGCATTCTTGAGCATGAGCTTGTGGATCCGGCGATGAAAGAGGGCGTTAGGGAAAGGATAAAGGAGAGTAAGAGGCAGAACGGGGATAGTATGGATAGGTTCGTGAGTGCGGTAGATGTTGGATTGGTGCCGAACTTTTCGTATCCGATTGCAGGGAGTGCGTTTTATGATCGGCTACTCACAGAGCGTTTGCAGCAACCGCAGCAGGAAGAGCTGGAAAACGCATATCGGCCACGCACGGGATTTACAGTAGAGGGAGAACCGCCCCCATACGAAGCAACGCCTGATATCCAAGGCGGCTCTGGAGACTGGCCTCTCCCCAACCAACCCCTCCCGAATGGCGTCCCTCCCAGGAGCTCATCCCCCGCAAGCAGCTTAAACACCACCTACTCCGATCCCACACACGCCCGCCCCAGCGGCCTCGCTACGACCCCCGAAGTCGCCCTCTACCGGCTCCTCTCCTCCCCCAGTCCGCGCTGCTCCCCTCTAACTACTATATCCCACCACGAGCGCACAATTGCCACGCAAACTAAACTCATCCGCAAACTACATAAGAACTTCGATAAACTGAGGGAGAAGAACGAGTATTTGATTGAGAGGAATATAGCGTTGGAGGATGAGGTCTTACCGAAGGTGGCGGGGTGGCTCGAGCAGGCACAGTGGAAGGTGGGCGAGTTGGAGGTTGTGGTTGCGGGGTTGAAGGAGGAGGGTGAGGCGGTTTGGGAGTGTCTGGCGTGGGTGGAGGGTGTACTTAGGAGTTGCTGGAAGAGGGAACGGGAGGTGATGGGGTTGATGAGGGGGATGAGGGAGAGTGTGCAGGCTCAGGGTCTGGCTCAGGGTCAAGCAAATGGACTACTGAGGCGATTGTTTGGAGGGAGAACGAGCTCTCAGATCTCTCTTGGGCCTACCACGGAAGGACAACATACACACGCGGCCGGATCTACGCCCCGCGGAAGCCCACGGGCGGCGAGCCGATCCTCATTGCTGAACTCTGAACTGGATACCTTGGCAGCGATGACGGAGCGCAATCTGAAAAGTTTGAGAGGGAATATTGAAGAGATGGATAGAATGATCAAGCATTGTGCGCTGCTGAGAGAGAAGGTGAGGCAGTTTGAGAGAAGTACCAAAGATGATGAACCGAGGGCGGAGGGGTGGAGGGATGTTTAGATGCTGGTTTTGATGTTCTAGTTGATAGACTTGATATTGTTTCTGCTTTCATAGTAAGCACCTCATTTTCTCTTCATTGAGGGTGATCTATCGTTCTAGTGATTCTTCGTCATCCCTTTACCTTCGGCTGCGTACCTAGCTTCAACTCGTATTACCGTCTTTCTCTTCTTCCCTTCTTCACTTTTTCACATCACCTCAAAATGTGTCCTCTGAGACCGGATATCGACATATACAACATGAATCCAGTGGAGGTGGGCGCACTCCAGCGCAATCGAACTGAGATGATCTCAGAGGGTAGAGCAGGGAAGCGTGTTCCCGAAGATATCGAGTCAGCGATCGGGAATTGCTAGTCATGTAACGCTCTCCTAGACAAAGTCTGATTATCAGACACCGTGATAAGCCTGAGATTTTCGTCTATTTCACTTTGTGCATTTTGACTGCTTTTCTTGTGGCGATGCGCTAGCAATCTGGCGCCGTTGTCTTTCCCTTTGTCTTGTCTTTCACCTCTAGTTGACTACTCGAATCCTCTCTTTAGTATTTATACCCACCCTCTTCTCCTCTACTTCGAGTACAAGCTCTCGTTCTCCGCGCTACCCCTCCCATTCCTAAATACGACTCACGGCGCAACTACTTCGTTATGGACTCTTCAACCTCGAAATCTATGAAGCGCGACGGAAGCGAACCGGGTCATGAGAACGATGTCCCATCGCCCAAACGCAGCCAAAACGGACCTGAGATTGCAGAGGTGAATATAACCGCCATGTGAGTAAGACTGCTCCCAATTTCGACGAAGTAGCTGACCTCTCCTCACAGAACCTTGACGAATCAACTCCAATCTCCGCTTTTGCGTCTTCCTGGGGAATTGCGGAACCGAATATACGCACTAGTTCTTGGTGGAATGGAGATCTACGCGGTCGAAGGAGGAAGTAAAGACATCATAGCTGTAGGACAGCCCGCTGGCACGTATCCGACGAAACTACGCTGTCTTCGGAACTTCCTCGCCTTAACGGCCGTGTGCCGCCAAATCCACGCCGAGAGCGCGCTTCTACCGTACGAACTGAACTCTTTCGGTCAACAAAAGGGACACTGGACGGGCCGCAGAAAAATGCCTGCAGGCAGTGACGATCCGCTCCCGCTCCTGCTTAGCCACTTTACCGACTCCCAACGCAATGCTATCACGACAATCAGCTTATCGAGGCGTGGGATGTCGGTCATCGGCATTGATGTCTCTAATCTTGGAGAGACCAGAATGGCGGCAATGCCCCAATCTAAGCTTCCCCTCTGTCGCCAATACCAACCCACCCTTCGACAACTCCCACGGCTTAATTGCATCATTCTGCAAAAGCATAAGGACGATCCAGACTACTTGTTCTTGTGGACCGAAGCTGTCAGAGGTGTGGACTTCTGCATTGGGCGAAAGGACGTCGAGATCATTTTCGAGGGCGCTGGAACGAGATATATTTGGAGACCCAAGAAAGCGGAATGAATAGGATAGCAGACGGACGGAAAAACACAGTGGATACTTTCTACGGTATATTGTGTGTCTTCTAGCCAGATATTCTCTTTCCCGAGTTCTCGGAGTCATTGTGGACATCACGTGTGCGATTAGCATGGTTCAGAGCATGACCAGTCCGACTGCACTTTCCCTCATCATTTGCTGCAATTCAACTACTTCCCCATCAAAAACTGAAGTCCGCTGCTTCCTCTTCATCCTCTCCAATACACGGTTTTGCAGCGTGTGTGATTTCGGCAACACCGTCAGCCCCGCATATCAACGCCATGAAACTCAAGGCATCGAGGGATATAGTTCGACGGTCACCTCACTGTTACACTTACGCAAATAAATTGATCAACAGCCTTTGAGAGGGATTCCCCGTTTAGGAATGGTCTGATCGATACGACACTAATTGGCCCATACGTGGAGATGTAACTTGGGTTCGCCCGATTGATCATATTACTAACGATTTGCAGAGCCGAGCGATCTCCCCTTCTCCGTCTACCACGAGAGGCCCACTAGTATATATATGAGCTTGTTCTTAGAGGAAGGGATGCTTTGATTGTGCTACGATATCCATGGAGACTGTGTGATGATCGCCGAGCTTCCAGAGCGCTTGTAATTATGCCATCGGTCGAGCACACTTCTAGGCGAGATTGAGCGGAGACTGCAAGCCAGGCAAAACCAGCTAGATCTAAAATTGCGCAGGGACCGATCTCCGTCTACCTAGGTAGTTTAGACAACAGGATCAAATCGAGCTCGTAAACTTCTACTCCACGCAAATCAAATAACATTTTTCAGCTTTTATAATACAGCAAAACTGGCGAATTTATTCTCCGCTTTCCGATATATCATTAATAAGGTTCCATTTCACTAGTTATCAACTCTCACGCCTTACGCGTTCATTCCAGGCGGCATGTCAAAAATTTCAAGTGCGCTCACCTTCACCACATTGTTTCTCTCCAGGGGATGTGAGCGATGTCCAATGTGATACGTCACGCTCACCGCTCTTTTCGACAATCTGCCTTCACCCTAAGGCTACAGCTGACGCTATATCTGATGATTTCAGGCTTCTGTTTCTTCGTCTCCTACCGTACCCTACCTTTCCACCTCTCCTTCGGCAAGAACCTCAGAACCTCCAATAATGGCGCCACGCAAGCCAACGATCAAGGGCGCAAAGTCACCGTCTCCCAAGAAGGCAAACGATTGCGTGGTTAAGCGACCGAAGCGCGGGTAATGTTGGTTCTTGGCTCATCTGAACTTCTCACTCACGCCCTGTCAGGTACCACAAGTTCAAAAATGGGCTGCTCAATGTCACACCAAAGGGCAAAGAGAAAGACCTGTAAGTCGATGGGGCGACGGCATACGAGGGTCGGCCATGACTTCCTCATTTTTACGTATGCGCCGGGAGCCGCACACCTCAATCAACCCAGTAATACATTGAGATAAAATGTGCTTACTATAGTACAGCGTCAGGTCAAACCAGCAATCACCGCTCTTGCGACTTCCACCCGAAATGAGGAATCGTATCTGGGAGTACGCGCTCGGAGGCATGGTGTTCAGGCAGGGCCATGGGAGGAAGTATCGGGGAGAAGTACGCGCCAGACACGCCGAGAAAAAGAACTGAATGGCACTCCTTAGAACGTGTCGCCAAATCTACGCAGAGGCCGCTTTGATCCCCTTCAAAGCCAACACGTTCTCGTTCTGGTCTTTCTGCGGCATAGAAGGGCTCGTCAAGAAGCGGAAACGTATTCAATGCAATCAGATATCTACAATACAACTCGAGACCGGCGAAGCTACACGGATGGGGGCGCTCTGGGGCGGGGTATTGGGGCCAGCATTGCCGAATCTCTCTTCGCTACTTCCTGGATTGCGACATGTCAATATCCGCGCGCGGTTGTTCTCCAGTACCGACCAAGTCGACAATTTCGTGCAGCATTGGAGCAAGCGGATCGAAGCTTTGCGTGGACACGTGGAAGTAACCTCCGAGGTGCACACGGGGGATTCTCTATACTGCGCGCAGTAAGTTAAAGCCATGCCACTGAGAGCCTCACTTCAGTACCGTGCTCTGCGGTAGTCCTCAGCTAATACTTGACTTATAGGTGGTGATTCTCAGCCTGAACTCTAAACTCATATCAACAAGCTATGATGCGAAAGAGCGTCCGGCCGTCTCAACTGGCATTACTTCACCCTGCTTGGTTCGGCAACTTCACCCAGGCGGCGACCGCCTACGATCAACTACAGACCTAACCTGATCGAGGTCCCTTCTACTTCGAAATCACAGCATTGAGAGCTGATTCTTTCGCGATTGGTCCTGCCTCGTTCCCGGAACTTTTCCGGAGCCGAGCTTGCTACCTTACAAAAGTCACACTTCCCCCTTTTCAACACTCTGGATGCCATTGGACGGTATCTATCACCCGGCTCTGTTTATGTAGCAAGATTAGGGGCACAATTTGGATCTCATTTCTTTCAATTGGTCGAAATTGCATGTGCGTCTTGTATGGATAGCAAGCGTAGCAATAATAGCTCAATATTCTCTTATATTTATCTACGAGGCTGTTCCTGTGTCCGCAATGGCAGTTTCTTCGCATCTTCGAGGCGTCGAATCCTTAATTCGCGGACCAAAATGCATGTCGGCATGAGGAAGCTGCGAGAGTAGTGAACGTGAACACAAGGTGCCAAGGAAGTCACTTCAAAGCCCTCGTGCCATTATCAGTATTCTTTCACTTGCCACGTTCTCCCGGTGTTAGTAGGATGGACTTGGCGAGCTTGAGGGCCCCTCATAAGAAGGGAGACCAACGCTAAATCTTCACTCTCCTCTGTTCTCAACACTCCCAATCTCCCATACCCGCCACTCGGAAGAGCAACTCCATAAATCAATCCAACAACTCAACGCCTCCAACACAGCCGCTTTCGGAATCCTTCGTCATGGCACCGCGAAAGCCAAAAGCAAAGTCTCCGCCAGCGGCACCAAAGAATCAGTCCCGGAATCGAGTCACCAGGGGGAAGTATCCCAAGGTGCGTCGTCACAAGAATGGGCTTCTGGACGTTACCCGCAAGACGGGCAAGTATCTCCAGATGTAAGTATCTCCCGAGTAGCTGGTTAGCACGAAGCTAACCTGCACAGCGCAAAGAGGAACCAGCAAGAATCGCCGCTATTGCAACTGCCGCCCGAGATACGAAACCGCATCTACGAATATGTGCTCGGCGGGAGAACGGTACACATCACCAAAAAACCCTACAGGCCAGCAGAAGGAAAGCTACTTAGTGTATCCGGCAATGAAAAACACTTTTTGAGCTTCCTAGCCGTATCCCGCCGGCTCTACGCCGAGACAGCCGTCCTCCCGTACAAGCTAAATACCTTCTCCGCGCATGATCCGGGTGTCCTGAGAGAATGGCTGGCGAACTTGCTCCCCGCCCGGCGCGATGCCGTCGCGTCCATTCGGCTCAGGGCAAGAGCGCACGTCTTCATTTTTCCCGGCCATGTATTTATGTATCCACAGTGGTGGACATATCCGGAATTGGCGTTCGCGGAGGCCCGTGGGCTGCGGCGTATTTGTGTCCACACGTCGATTTATGTGCAGCTGGAACTTGGAGAGAAGAGAGCGCCACTACGTAAGGAGTACCCAGCGGGATTAGAGGCGGCCGAGCGAGACGTGGAGGCGAGCATTATTCGCCTGAACCCAGGGGCCGAAGTGACTATGGAGAGGACTTGGGAGGATATGGGAGATGCTTGAATGCTACGACACAGGCTTGGTTCTGTAGAGGCGAGATCACTGGGTCGGCGTGTTTGACGCGCCACAAACTTCAGCAGCTTCAACTAATACCTCATACAGCGTTACATACGCGCGAACGTCCATGAGCGTGGTGACTCCATAGGAGATGCACAGAACAATGGCCATTCTCACGGCGTCCTCTCCCTTTATCGAATATATTTGCGCCTTCCGAGGATATAGCGCTTCCATTTTTACAATTTGCGAGGATAATATGTATAAGGGACCTATCTGCTAGAAAAATTTAGTTCGAAGAGAGCCCACTTGGGCTCGCCGATATGCGGTACGCGATCATTGCGTCTAGTAAAGCATTAAATACCCCAACTAGGGCATCCTTGTGGAATATTACAACGAACAATATCAGCTTCGCGTCTAAGAACTTCTCTATAGTCTCGAGGCTATGAAGCCTAAACCCTACAGACATGTTCTTCCTCAAAGCAGACGAACAATACTACGCAGTCGTTCGAACATGGATCACCTAGAGCATAATACCAACAACCTAGCCTACACGACAGACCGCTCACGAACAATGGTACGACCTAATTGCGGTGAATGTAGACTAGTAGGCGGCAGCAGCAGCTTGAAAACTCCCAGGTTCTCCACTATATATATGTCCTACGTACGACGTTTGCTTGCCCTCTTCCTCCATCCTCACACCCACATCGCTCGCTACTCATCACTGTCTGTCCGACCCTAAGCCGCGACACACAGCAAGCACCCCACCACCATGACCGGTCGAGGAAACCAGCCGTCAGGCCCTGCTCAAGGCCAAGGTCAAGGGCAGCAGCATGGCGGCGAGGCTGGTCAGGGGGCTTCTTCTCCGGGAGGCGGCAAGAGTCCGGGTGCTGGCGGGGAGCGGGAGGGTAGTGCCGAGTGAAGAGGGAATGGCTGTTCGTCCTTAGTACTATTTCTTTCCTCTCGGCGTCTTTGACGCTGTGGAGAGGATAGGCGTAGGGACTCTGCCGATGATGCATGGAAGTCTAACTCCATCACTGCAAATCAGCCACAAGAACGAGAAGTCACGGTAGGCACCACAAAAACGGTACAATACCTACTTCTTCATCAAACATTCCACCGAGCATCCACCCGGTCTCATTACCACAATCTCATTCAAGCCCATCACATCTTCTCTTCATCCCTCCATGTACTCTTCTAGCTCCCTCACCCCCAATACCGACACCCCCCCCGCGCACTCCCAGCAAAACTCAAACCCACACTTCCAGCACGTCATATGATCGCAACCCTCGTTCTTCTCGATCCACCACCCGCACATCGCGTTGGGGCAGCGCTTGCCGATCTCTTGGACTTTCTTCAGGCCTGCTTTCTCTGCCAGCACGCGGTCTGCCTGGCTTGGCGATGATATGCGAGATTCGTATTGGGAGCAGGTGAGTCCGGTGTGGTAGGGGATGGTGGGGTGGTTGAGGCAGTGTTTGTAGCCGCACGAAGAGCATGTGAAGACGGGGTTATTGGAGGGCGGGGCGGAGTGTATCTGCCCGGATCCGCAGCCCGGACGTTGACACCAATAGAAGTTCGGCATCGAACTCAATGCAGAGCGTGTCGCGAGATCGTCATACCTATTCCCCTTCTTCATCAGCCCTCGCCGCAGAAGACGGCTGGACAAAACATACCGAAAAGCCCGACTCACCGCCGAAACCGCTCCTCCGTCGCAAACGTCTTGATATCATCGTAGCTCATTGGCTGCCCGCACTCTGGACAAATAACTCGATCCCACCCCTTCGTATCAATGCATATCTCGATCCATCTCTGGAGACATCCTTGACAGGTGCGCGGCGGGTGCGCGCATGTAAGGCTGATGTGGCGAATCGGAAATGTCGACGGAGGTTTGGGTTCGTGGCAGACGGCGCAGACGAGGAACATGGGTGGACCTTCTACCGATGACGGCGTCTGCATGATAGACGTTGAGGGCGTGACGGATGCTGCTGACTGTTTGGCGAGCGGTGCGGGAGGGGAGAGCGTTGACGGGACGGTGGCGAGACTTGTCCCGTCGGGTTGTGCTTGAGTGTCGGTGGGGAGCGCGGGCGAGGTTGGTAGATTTACCTTCAGACTTTCGAATCGCTGCAATTCAGGGAGCTGCAGCATCCGCAGGTCTGGTGTGCCTCGTTCGACAGTCATGTCGACTTCAATCGGGCTAACGAGCATATCGAAACCCATCCTATAACTTCTCGGCACATACCCGACCTCGTCTTCCCATTTCTGTAGGTTCTCCTCTGTTAAGTCGAACTTGACACCCTTCTTCTTCCCTTGTTTCTCGTTGCGAATATCGTCTTCACTCTTCGATGCCCTCTTCCCAAATTTAATTAGCGATAACGGCAAGCTATGCCATCTGCATTTCCGCGGCTTGTGTCCCTTCACATGCACCTTTTCTCCTGCATCCGCCTTGTCGTCGAAGACAACGGGTCCCGCGACAGGTGAAGATGGCGTCGGTGGTCCCACTTCATCATCATGGTACTGCATGTATACCGGATCCCGCTCTATCTCCTCTCCGGGCACGGGTTTAGGCGCGATTCCTGAGAGAGGACGGGAGAAGTTTGGGTAGCTATTGGCTCGAAGACCGCGGAATCTGGAGGAGGCGATCTTGTTGGTCGGTCTATCGTGCAAATGCGAGGCGGCGAAAGATACAGGCCGAGATGGTTTCGCAGGAGGAGGCGGCCGAAGGTCTTCCTGTGGGTCTGGGTTCGGCTCCGGCTCGTAGGTAATGGGAGAAACATCCGGAGGCAGTTGTTCTGGTGATTGCAGCAACGGCACTTCAACCGGCTGCTCCTCATACCGCACTAGATCCTCCTCTTGCCCCCTTTGCTCCAGCCCAATCTGTATCCACTCGCGCCGGTTGTCTTCCGGGATTTGTCCTTGCTCCTCAAGCGGCGACACGGGCGAATACTGTTTCCACTGCCCATCATCCCACTCCAGGCCTGACAACCTCCTGACCTCCCGCTCAGCCACTTCAAGTCTCTGTTCCAGCCGTGCCTCAAACCTCCTTCTGCCAAACTCACTCTCCCATCTCTTCTCCCTGGGCGAGTCGGTCGCCAAGCCCAACGTCTTCTGCGCCTTCCTGGAATCCTTTGGTGGGGGCTGGGGAGGCTGTAACGATAATCTTCGAGCGCGTTCGCTTGGAAACTCGGTCACCAAACCCAGCATCCGTTGCGCTTTTCTCGAGTCTCTGAGCGGTAACTGCTGCGGGGGATAGAGGAACGGCAAGTGGAGCCGATCATCTTGCAGCTCGGCATCTTGGGCGAAGGGAAAAGTGTTGAGTCGTCTCTGCTGCAGGTGTTCGTGTGCAACAACGGCCATCGCAACCAAATTCACACCAGCAACCAACCAGGTTCAATACAAACGTCGAGAGGTCAAGTCGAACGGAGCGGAGATGTGCGGAGCACGACGTGGGACAGAAGCATATATTAGGAATCCATCAGCCGTATCGCCCTCTCGCCGTCATATCGATACGAAGGCAAACCCGAGCAACCCCACGACGCAAGGAAATAATTTGTGAGCGTTTCAAAATCTGCAATGCGGCTGCACGCCATGCGCAGCCAAGCTCGCCTTACCGGTACACGACGTTGCGTCTTGGTGATGCGCCTCGATAATTCGCCTCGGGATGGGGCAACACGAGGCTGCGAAGGATCTCGTGCCCCGCAGCTGAGCTCCCGAAATAGATTTCTCGCCATCAACGTCCCATTTACAGTACGTCTTACGCCACCGGGACCTCGGGAGCTACGGACAGGTGCGTACGATACTGTGGTAGACGTCGGTCTTACCTAAATCGCACGACTATAGTTATACGCGGGTGCGGGCTACCGCATACCTGACGGTGCGTAATGGAGTGGAGTTCGCGATGCGATTTTGGATCTTATGTACGCGAAGGCAGGTTCGCCATGCCGGTATTCGCAGTTTCAAGTCACGCGACTTACCTTTCGTGTGCCTGAGTACAGTATCAGGGAGGAGTTCGCATCGGCGCACGGATTGCTTGAAGACTTAGCCCAACGACAAACACTTGGCATCACTTACCGCTCTTTGCACGTGGATGGATGGGGTGATGATGAAGCAACCACAAAACCCTAAATAGAATCAGCGCACAGTGAGAGCATCATAGTAACTGTATTTTACCACAACTAGGTATCCATCACTCCATATACAGCTGGACGAATCGCCACGTACGCACACCTGTACTCCGATGTAAACCTCGTTCGGCAGACTCCATCCCATGCAAAAGTGATGTACATGTCGGGGTTGGCAGCCCCAGTCAATGAAAAGGTGGAAATCGCTTACCACAGTCTAAGTTGAGAAATCCTCCCGTATCACCAATCCACCCCTGCTTAGCATCTCCCGCTCCATCCAACGCGGACACGAAAGCAACGCGACCCTGGGATGGCAGTCCCAGGGGAAAGCGATGGGGGAGGTACTGGGTGCTTACATTTTTCACTTAGATGAAGATCTCCAGCTCGTGCCTCCTCAGATTCTCTTCCTCGAACTGCGGGTACACGGGGACCATGGCGTCGGCGGACTGGACGTACGCGTCGTTATAGATGCGCCAGTACGGGTGTCGAACCTTGCGAGCTGGGTGGAAGAGACCGGCCCACACGTAGTTCATGACCAGAGGGGTGCCGACAGCGTTGCGGATGCCCTCAATAGCTTCCACGATACGGTCGATGACGTGGGGACTGGTCTCGAACAGGTTTGGCCAAAGCAGGTTGAGAAGATGGATCATAGCATCCTCGCAGTCGAGACCAACACATCCAAGCGCGACGTGCTTGACAACTGAGGCGGCAGTCTGGCGATGCACTTGGTCGCGGTCGATCAGAGCGTCTTCCAACAATGGCGTGATAGCATAGACGTAGTCTTTAGCCATATCGCCAATGTATTCGAACATGAAAGAGAGCGCCTTGAGAATACCGTTCTGGACGTTGAGCTCGGGAACGCGGTACTCATTCATAACAGCTGGGAGGACAGTAAAGGGGGCGCAGGTCTCTGCGACGATACCGATAGCAACAGCGGTACAAACGCGAGACTGACGCTCCTGGACACGAAGGTTACCAAGCAGAGTCGCCAGGACGTCCTGCGGACCGATTGCCTTAGCGATATAGCCGAACGTGTTATTAGCGGCTCGACGGATGCCCTTCTTGTGGGCTTTGAGCATATCAAGTAGCTCAAAGCAGATACGCATCCACTCACGCGGGTTAACGTAGTCTGCACCGCGATCGGCGATACGTCCGACAAGATCGATCGTGTTCTCTTGCACTTTCTCGTGACGGTTACGGAGAATGGGCGTCAGACGAGGGAGAAGATCTTTAATGGGTGGCTGCATTGCCGTAAGACCGACAACGGTGACGATGGCACGTAGGGCACCCAGGATCGATCCGAGGACTTCCGGATATTCCTCACCGAGGTATTCGTAGAGCGCCTGTGCAAGCTTGATCAATTGCGGATCCTCGTCGCACTTCTGCATGACGAAGGTAATCCGTGAGATCAAATCGGCAGCCTGCTGGCGAACAGTGGCAGACTTGTTGTTCAAACGAGCGAGAACGGTAGCGACGATCTGCGGGAGGTAGGTCTTCGTCCGCTCACCCAAAGCGTTCACAATGGTAGCGAAACCATCTATGACAATGGGATCCTCGATGGTCTGATCCTGGAAAGCCACGAGGATGCCATCAATGAGCTGCTCCTCGAGACGCTGGTCAACGTCATGTGCACCTAGAGTGCTGATAACCTTGTCAATTGTCTCCACCGTCATCTTGCGGTATGCCTCGTTCTCGTCCTTCATGTTATTAACGATGCGGCCGACGATCTCGGCTACACCGGCCTTCTGAGCCAGGTCGACGGTGGTATCGACAACTTGCCGGTAGTTGCGCTTATCCAATGCTATTCGACGGACCCAGAAATGTTTGAAGAACTCCGGAAGCACACTATCCTTGAGGTAAACGGGAGTGACACCTGCTGTGCCAGCGCACTGGGAGACGACTTTCAAGACGACTTTCTTCATGTCCTCGTCAGGAGACTGAAATTCCCGGATGACGATCTCCATGATCTGGCTTGTGTAATAGTTGGAGTACTCTTCGTCCATGAGCGGAATGACATAGCCGACGGCCTTCAAGAAGGAAGCGAGGGCCTTGCCACGCTGGCGACGAGCTCCAGTCCACAAAGGATTAAGGATGTCATCGAAGGACTCAATACCATAGGGAGAAGCGGCTTCGGCGAGGGCAGCAAGCGCAAGTGCGGTAACCATGCGTACCTTTGGCTGTTCATCATTGAGATTCTCACCAATGCACTCCACTAGACCTTTCAGATGGGGGAGAATAGCACAACCCATGAGAATGGGGATTTGCTGCACAATCTTGACACCGGTGTGACGAGCGTTCGGTGACTTCTTGCTCCTGCATACGGCACGGAGGAAGGGGAGAAGGGCTGGGATACCTAGAGCAGATGCAACCACGGCAAACGCTCGAGCGGTGGTGTTTCGTACGTACTCGTCCTGGTGGTCCAAGTCCGGGCGCATTGTACTGATCATGTGTGCTAGACCGGCAGCTTTGCTGAGATTGGAGATAATCTCACGACCTTCAACACGAGCGTAGTAGTCCTGGTCGATCAAAAGGGGTTCAATAACAACCAAAATCTTGTGGACGTACGGCCGAACGAGGTCGTCGAGCTTGTACAGGACACGGTCGATGACCTTGACGAGCAGATGGCGCTCCTGGTCCTCCAGGGTGCGCTCCATCAACAAAGGGAGGAGCTGGTTGAAGAGGGGACCAGGACCAAATTGGCGCGCGTTGTCGGTAAGCTGTCGAAGGGCAGTTTTTCGCATCGGCGGCGTGCCGTTCTTGACCTTCAGCAGGAGTCGCATGATCTTGCGCTCCTTGAGCTCCTCCACGGTCATCTCGTTCTCGTTGGCGCCGTCCGTGAGCTTGCCGAAGTACTTTATATCCTCGTCCTTGAAGAACTGGAGATCACCAACACCCGGTATCTCCGTCGACACCTGCTTGCCCATCATTGCCAAGCTGTTGTCTGCCTCTGGCACCAGGTAGCCCTGGTATCCGGTTGGAAGCGCCGGCATGCCGACCGGCCTGCGAACTGGCTCGTAGCCTGGTGGCGGCTCGAGGATCTTGTAGCCTACGGAGGGAAGCATCATGTCGAGCTGCTCGTCCGATAGAGGAGCATTGCGGGCTGAGATGTCGGTGCCGAAAGCGAACGTCATGGGCGCAGCAGGTCGGGCGCCATTCGTAGCGGGTGCGGGCGTTGCACCGGAGGAGGGGAGAGCAGTGGTGTCCCATCGCGACCGTACGGGCTCTGCGGCGGCGGCCGGCTCGTCTGCCTTGACTTCTGGTACTGGAGAAGAAGCCCACCGCGACTTCTTCTTGGCCACGGGCACTACCTTTTTCTCCTCCTCCTTCTCCTCCTCTTCTTCCTTCTTGATTGTCGGCTCTTCATCGCCCCATCGGCGCCTCTTGCGCTTCTTCTCCATTGGTGGCGTCTTATTTCCATCGGTCACCGTGGCGCCATCCTTCAGGGTTGGCTGATGATCAAGGACTTCATTGCCCTTCTTCTCACGGTCTTCGAGGAGTCGTTTGATGCGGACCTCCTCGCGCTCAAGCTCCCGTTCCTTCATGACGTCCTTGTACGCCACGCCGCCATTGGCACCATCTTTGGTGAATGGGTCTGCTCGATCTGGTGACAACCTGCGGTCGAATCGACGTCGTTGGTAGCCGGTCTCGCGCGAAGCGATCTGTGCCTGCTGCTCGCGGCTCTGCAGGATGTCGTCCTCCGCGGTATCGCCGTGCGCGAACTCGTTGAGCATATCCTTCGAGGCCGTGTACTGCCCGACGAGCCGCCTCCCATTCAACTCTCCTGCATCTTGCATTTCCTCGTCCTCATTGGCGGCGATGGACATGTTGTAGCCGGCATACTTCTCGACGCCGTTGTTGCCGTCGTACAGGTCCTTGTCGAACGCCTCCGTGAGCGACTGCTTGCTCGACGTGTTCTGGCCGCCGGAGCCGTTGGCCATGGACTTCTTTCCTGCGCGCGGGCCGGCCATGGTGCTGCAGGTATGGCGATTGTCGCGGGTTTGTTTGGTGACGGTCGAGTGGAGTCGAGGGGCTGCGTAAAGTTTCGTGAGGCAGATAGAGGCGGAAGGCGCACGGACCACATACGGCGGCGCATTATTAATCCGGCCGACTCTGTCACTTTCACCTACACCCACACGTCGATGCTGGATGAACAGAGGTGAAGAACTTGACTTGTTTTGACTCCACCAAATCGCACTCACCGAAAGAAACCCACAATGGCAGAACCCTCTCCCATCCCCACACCCCAAATCGCCGAACCAGAACCAGAACCCACACCCACACCCGTGCCAACCACACTCCCCAACGGCACCGCAGACGTAGAAATGGCAGACTCGCAAGCTCTGCCCGGCGAAGTAAACATTCCCCCTCTTCTCCCCCTTCCACACCCATACTGATTCTTCGGTCGCTCCCAGCCAACGCCCCAGCCCGCGCAAATCTCCACACCAGCACCCGCTGCCGTCCAAACGCCGACGCGCAACTCGCCGCACCCAAGCATACCACAACAAGCGCCCGCACTGCCGAATCCACACGGTAGTCCGACGAGAGTATACTTGAATCAGCATGTAACACCGCATTTGCTCGAGGCTCTGAAACATCTTGCTACTACAGAGTGAGTGGATCAACTTGTGTGGGATTGGAAGATGAAGACAATCTAATACTCTACAGGCCGGAGAAACCGTTGAAGTGGTTGAGCGAGTACCTAGCGCAGAAAAGTGCCGAAGTTGAGGGATGACGGACGACTAAAGGGGTTGGTACAAGAGATGATGCTGCGAGATGTGCATAGGTCGGCGTTCAAAAGTATTGCAAGGGCTTCAAGGCGCGTCACAGCACGGGAGATACCCAGTTTGATCAGTTAGGAATACATCACATTCCAATGGTGAAGCATAACTGGCTTGCGTTCAAGCGAATTCGGCACAAAATTTAAGAGAATCAGTTCTGACGCTTTTCATTTACTACAGGTCATGCCCGTGCCTGAAGAAGCCCTGCGGCTGTAAAGCATCCACGCATCCACCGAATCCCCCTTGAGCATGACCCTCTAGACCGCACACAGCAATCCACATTCCTTTATGCGACGAGGGTAGAGGCAGTGGCGCTCTCGTACCTCCAGGTCGGGGGAAGGACACCGACGGTCTTGTAGTATCCTGCTCTCGAGTCAGTTTTGTACCGCTTGAGTTGCCAATCGAGCACATACGGGACAAGCGATGAATTCGGGACTCAATCAAGATGAGCCTGAACTTCGAATCCTTATCTTTGCGGTTTTGAGACAAGTGCTTGCGAACAGCGACGGCTTTCTTGATGAGCCTGGAAAGCGGGTCAGTTACAAAGCTTTGGCCGTCGATGTGTCGCTACTCACATATAGAGATCTTCAGGAATCTCTGGCGCGAGACCTGGGCCTGTGTCAGCAACCTTGAAAAGGAACCGACTACAGCCAAATTTATATAGCGCTACAGATACCATGAGGTAGAGCTGCGTCGACACGCGCTTCAACACGGGCGGGAAAATGTATTACCATTGCCCTTCAGGATTCGGAGAATCTACGACTGGACGTTAGCTCGAGCGTCCACACTTTGTGGGAAATTGAGTCCATCTGGGAAGGGCGTACCTTGTTGCCGGTGACCACCTTGACTTGCGCGATACCGTGGCTATCTCGAAGGATCTCGCCGATCTGAGACGGGGTAGCGCCCTTCTTCGCGAGACGGCATCTGTGAACATTCAGTGAGGGTGTCCTGGAGATTGCGAGGCGCTGGAGGGACCGACATTTGCTCGACGATTTGCTCTGGCGTGGTCTTGAGCCAGGCTGGGGGGTTGCGCGAGTAGGGGATGGCAGAGGACGAAATGCCCTTTCCGTTGGAGTGGAGTCGACCCATTTGTGCTGTTGGCGCCGAGTGAGAAGACGAGCGATGGAGATTCGAGGTTGAGGTTGTCGCGAACTTTGCAGCGGGAGTGTGGACATTCGCTTAAGAGCACGGGCCGTCTTGGCGGAACCTGCAGGAATGAAATTTCTGGCAGCCGAACTTCAACCTCACCTTCCCCAACGCCTCTGTCTGAGGACGATTGTGAGCCATGGTGTTTATATGCTTGCGTCTTTGATGACTGCGCGTTTGTGTGCGCGGAGACAGTATACAAGGTACGTAAAGACAGGCACCTACACCCACGTCCCGATACAATGATGAATTGTTCCAAAACATTTATTTCTGGTACCTCTACTGCTAGTCCGTCCTCGGACGATGATCTCAATGGACTTCTGATACTCTCCTCGTTCAAATTTACCTGTCAGCTTAGCTGTTGATGACATCGGCGCTGACATCCGTTAGATACCCTCCACATTAGAGCCTACCGCGCTACCCGCACCTGTATATATCCTCGTTGTCTTCGAGCTTGGGAGCTTCTTGCTGTGTGGAGGAAGGAAGGAAGCAATGATAGCTTCAGGCATCGTACTCTGGAAGGCTCTTTCCTGCGGCCCTATGCGTTGTCCACGCTGGCCAAGAGCCTTACGCAAATACACAATCAATCGTCTCGTCCTCGTTCAATTCTCCACTTTTCGGGCAAAATATCCACTTCCTTGCATATTTCGATTCGCAATACATCAATCTCCCAATACGCTTTTCTACGCTTAACCATCATGTTATACTACCTATTTAGCATCGTGAGCCTGCTCTCACCATTCGCCTCCGGAAAGACTGCTGGGCAACTCTGTCGAGGCACGGCAGCCCTCTCAAGCGACGGCAACTGGTACTGCTCCGAGGTCACAGCGATCACGTACAAGAACATCAGCCAGCCCGGGAAATACAATCGAACAACGCAAATCAATCCAAACACCGGACTGTGCGACCATGAGACCATCTCTTACTCCGGCATTGAGGCATCCACACCGCTGATCGGAGAAGTACCCTAGACCATTCTATTTTCCATGAACCACTGTATGCTAACCAACGGACCCAGCTTTCCATGCATTTACGCGGCCCAATGAATGTCTCGCAGATAGCTGTATACAAGCTGCCGGGCATGTCAATCTCAAAGCGGGCAGCTACAGGCCAGAGCACCAGCGGCCGCAATGGTCGGTCAAGGTATATCCACAGAGTTGACGATAGCCTTGGAAATGAGGCAATTGGATTGAATTCTTCTCCGAAGCACAATGGCAAGCGTTGGGATAAACCTCCCAGCTCTACCAACTGCCTCCCGAGATCCACTGTGACTACGACCGTCTACGTCAGAGGCAGCATGTGCCAGCCGGGCAGCGCATCTAGTATCGCTCAGCAGCCGCCGGTCGTAGTAACGACCACGGTCACCGACACTGAGACTGTCTGCGAGAGAAGCCGTACGTCCAGCAGCCCTTGGCCGACAAGCGAGTCGCCTGCGAATTCAACGTATCATGGTCCTTCATGCCCGTGTTGGTCCACGTTTGAGACCAGAGTGTCAAGCGCCAACTCCACAACCACATCAACCTCAATAAGTTCCTTCGATACTCCTGGAGCAGTGAAACGCTCTGAACAACGTTCTGTGCTGAGCGATGCTCCCTCTCCCATCAAGACACCTACCCCTACGTCATATTCAGACCCCGATGTGATCGCGGCTGCTGCTTCTACCTGGAGTCGCGTTGCCTATTACACCTCCGCAGCACCAGCTGCAGCCAGTGGATTTGCCTTCCTGGCCAACCTCGGAGATCCGCAAAGGTCTGGTACCTTTGACTAGTAGGGTATATTCCTAGAATGGGTTGACTGTTGTTAACCGGTGCATAGCTCGTTCGGCAACTCATTGTCCTACGTGATCGGAGATGGCAGTAAGGTTGCCGCAAATCCCACTCCCTTCGACGGCACACTTGAGACATCTGAGCTTGAAATCGCAGCTTTCACGGACCTGGGATGTGGTACCGATGTAGACTGTGGATACGTTAGGCCCGGTGGTGTTTCATATTGTGAGTTCGGCCCCCCTCCTCCATGATGAAGTTGCTGAATGGTCTCAGATGGGTGGGACGGCCCCTCGAAAGCCTTCTTGATAGAATTCCAAATGGACCACTACAACAACACAGGCCCAAACTATGGGGCCATCTCTGACGCACCTGCCTGGTGGTTCCTCAACGCGGCGATCCCGCGCATCTTGCAATACGGCAGCGATCGCAACAACATCCCCTGTGCGTGCTGGTCAACCGGCTGCGGCGAGTTCGATGCCTTCGAAGTCCTCGGTATGGGGGAGGAACGCGCAAAGTCCACGATCCATCGACAAGGGAACCTAGAGGGCGGCGACTCAAACTACTTCCGGCGGCCGGTGGGAAAGACGCTGAAGTTTGCGGTGGTGTTCCACAATTGGAATATCACGGCGAAGGTGCTGGATGATAGCTTCGACTTCTCCAGTACCCTGACGCAGGACCAGATCGACGATATGATCGCTTATGATCCGAACGATGGGCATCATTCGCTGTTTGCGATAGGGGATTGACGTGGGGTGTCTGCATTTTCTACTGGCGAATCGGCTGGTCGCCCGACTCTCGTTGGGACTATTATATTGGGCTATATCTGCAGCGCGGAGCATTTTCTAGGGTAGCATAATTGAATGCTTTGATAACATAGGCAGATGATGAGTTCAGGCGAGGCACTCAGCCGGGGGTGGAGATGCAATGCGATGCCCAAAACATTTCAGAAGAGGGCGACGAGAGAAGTGTGGCGAAAAGAGTCGTGCGAGGAAAAGCTGGTTTGTGGCTGACGCCGCTGCTCGTGACGGCGCACGCTTGTGATTTCCGTCGAAGGCGAAAGAAACCGAGGTCCTTTGCCGCGGATGTGAAAGACCGGCCTGTGCCGAACACGCAGAAGCTGACCCATTCTCATTATTGCCTCCGCAACCCCACAGCTTCTTCTACACGCTTCCAGTCCCTTATCGCGCCCTCAGAATTGGTCTGAAAGGTTGGCTGTTGCTGCTGCGGCTCCGCGCGATTGCTTTCTGACGAACCCGGCCAACCCCGCAAACTCGCTTCGGCGCCTGCCAGCCTCTTTTGACGTCGCCTGTCATCGCACCTGAACCTTAGCATCGCTTTCCACCAGTCACATATACTCCCCCATGACGGTGCGGTGAGACGGGGCAAGTGGAGAGATGGCTTCACCGTCACCACCCAAGCCATGGGAGCGGAGCGGCGGCGCAACCAGCGCCTCGGTTGGTCAGTCTTTCAACCTCGGACGGCAGCGCATGGAACAGACTAACCATCTCTCAGGCCTCACAGGGTCGAGCAGCACAGCACCAGCGTCAACCGCGACAACAACGGGCGCATCTACATCTTCGAATCCTCCGCCGCTACCTGAAATACCGAACGCGCTCAACTCCGTTGCCAACCGGAATGCGACCAACTACTCGACCATGAACGCGAACCGATACGCATCGCCGTACAGCAATTATGGAGGCCTCAACAGCTACTCATCGCCGTACTCTCGAATGGGCGGTGGCTATGGGTCCATGTACGGAGGAGGATACGGCGGCATGTACGGAGGGATGGGTATGGGCATGGGCATGGGCGGCATGTACGGGGGCATGGGCATGCCCGGCGATCCGAACAACCAGAGCCTTACTCAGTCGTTCAGCCAGAGCACGCAGGCGACATTTCAGCTGATTGAGAGCATCGTAGGCGCGTTCGGTGGATTCGCGCAGATGCTGGAGAGCACGTACATGGCGACACATTCCTCCTTCTTTGGTAGGCTTCCTCCACCCCCAGCATGAAGCGCAGGGCTAACATGGCTTGAATAGCAATGGTATCAGTCGCGGAGCAGTTCGGAAATCTTCGACAAACCCTCGGCTCGGTCCTCGGAATATTCACGCTGATGCGGTGGATACGGACGGCTATCGCCAAACTTACCGGACGGCCTCTGCCCGCGTCGTCCAAAGAATTGACACCTTCGAATTTCGCCGCATTCAACGGTCGAAGCCCAGACGGAGGACCGCTTGCGCCCAAGCCCTCCAAGAAGCCCTTCATCATGTTCATGGTGGCTGTATTCGGACTGCCATATCTGATGGGCAAGCTCATCAAGGTCCTGGCAAGGTCGCAGGAAGAGGAGGAGAAGCGTAAAATGGCAGAGAATCCACAAGCATACGGCGAGCAGCTAGACCCTAACAAGCTTGACTTCTGCCGCGTGCTCTATGACTTCACACCGGACACGAACATGAGTGCGGTACAGGGCCTTGACCTTGCCGTGAAGAAGGGCGACATGGTTGCAGTGCTCAGCAAGTCAGATCCGCTTGGAAACCCCTCAGAATGGTGGCGCTGCCGTTCCCGCGATGGCAGGATGGGATACCTGCCTGGAGTATACCTTGAGACTATCCCGCGGAAACAGCCGGCTCAGATCACTAGCGGAAGCCAGGCCGGCAGTCCAGTGGGAAGCAGAGCCCAGACGATGACCAGCAGTGCCACCGGAAGCAGGGCTGCCACCATGACCTCAAAGTTGCCTGAGAAGGCTCCTAAGGTTGAAGGAAAGGCTGGTGATATTGGCGTTGAGAGCTTCCAGAAGGGAGCGTTCTATTCGTAGACTCATTGAGCGATCCTATTTCTTCTACGTTTTCTTTAATGTTGTGGCATATTTCGGACCCAACGGGCAGGTTCTTTTGGATATCTCTGGTATTGGATATCTCTGGTATTGGATTGTAGGATTTCATGTGTACTGGCTGGAAAAAGCTTCTGTAAGGTGCTTGGGTGTCACGTCCACCCTAGATATATCAACGATCTCATCAATCTTTCTATTGAAGCTTCTCTCTCAACTTCGTTAGGCAGACACCCCATCACGTGCAATAGTTGGAGCTCCTGCATCGAGCACAACCAAGGAAACACCACCGCGTCACTCAACCTGCAAACCCTACACAATCGCAAACAGCACTAGCTGTCAACCCTTCCGCTCACCTAGTTTCTTGCCTGCAATCTTATTCCCCGAAAAGCCTCTTTTTCCCTTGCTCCGTCTAGCTCAGCCCCGCCAACGCCGCAATTACCTCCGCCTCCAGCTGCCCCGCCGGAACCTTCGAACCTGAAAACAACAACGCTATCTGTATTGCCACGCGGTCTAGGAGTTTTCGTGGCTGAGAGGATCCCCGGTTATCATGTTCGCGTCGAAGCGGTTACAGAAGGTGAGCAGATACTGAAACCTGTCTGTTTCTTTACGATCGCAAGCTAACAAATGTTCAAGGAGCTGGCAAAGGTACACTGGATTATATCGCTGGGATTTCTGAGCGATGCTGACTTGCAATATAGCTACACGAAAAGCTTCCACCTGGCATAACCCTCATCCGCGCCGACGACTTCTCCGAATGGCTCATGGATATCCGCGTTATCGACTCGAATCCGCTATACCAGGGCGAAGTCTACCGGCTGAAGTTCAACTTTAGCCAGTCATATCCTATCGAGGTACGCTATCCTCACTACCCTTCCCTTCCCATCTCCTATCTCCATCCCTCTCCCACATATGCCCGCTGACGCTCCTCACAACCAGGCCCCTGAAGTCGTCTTCGTTCGAGACGAATCGCACCCTATCCCCTGGCATCCTCACGTCTACTCCAACGGCATCATCTGCCTCGACCTGCTCGATCGTCAGGGCTGGAGCCCCGTCCACAACGTCGAGAGCATATGCGTCAGTCTACAGAGTATGCTCACGAGCAATACGAAGAAGGAGCGGCCGCCGGGCGATGAGAACTTTGTGCGGTACAATACGCAGAGGCCGAGGGATATCAACTTTGTGTTTCATGATAAAAATGTGTAAGGGGGTTCCGAGAGGGAGCCGCGGAGTGGAACAGGTTGGGCAGAGAGAGCTGCCCATGACGCTCGCGAAGCATGGCAACGCCAACTTCTTTCTTAAACGGAAAGGACAGAACATGCCGAGGGCTATATTGGGATTGGATGACCGATGATCGTTGCTTTCGTGACTTGCGGCAATGCATGGTAAGGCATAGGCGTTGGACGGGTTGGATCGATTGCTATTGGGAAGACGGTTTTGAAATGGACGACACGGCCTCGCCTTTTTGTATTCGTGGAATAGGATAAGCACGAGGATCAGTTAGAGCTTCTTTCCCAATGATACCATTTCTCTAGCACGGAGTCTATCAAGTGGTTCATCTTGGTCGTCCCGTCCTATTTCGTATTGAATGAAATCTCCTACAAGCAGCAGGAAAATGTGAAATGGGTCAGCCAGGAGCATGCAGGAGTCTCATCGGACTTTATGATATTTCACTCCTATGTTATGCACGAGGAACGCGCAAGTACTGCGAGATCCAAGGTGGACCCTCGCCTCGGCTATCGATACGGTCCGCCAAGAGAAATCTTGGCACTTACAATTTCTTTAGCCTTGCTGGAAGCGCAAAAAGTTCGTCGTCCACCGCCTCCGCACCACACACCCCTCTACCACACTCTCTCGTCGAACAATACCCGCATTCCCTCATCATGAGTGACGAAGTCTACGAGGGTGCCATTGGCATCGATCTCGGTGCGCATATCCGCCGCGATCGCGCTTACGGTGCGAATACTAACCCTCACCGCTAGGCACAACCTACTCCTGTGTCGCCAACTACGAGGGCACCAATGTCGAGATCAGTATGTCTCCGTTCCTGCTTGTCGCTCATCCCTGCGACTAGGATGATTTTTGTTAACATTCGCACGCAGTTGCCAACGAGCAGGGTAGCTTCACCACCCCCTCCTTCGTCTCCTTCACGAGCGAGGAGCGTCTGATCGGTGAGGCGGCGAAGAACCAGGCTGCCATGAACCCGGCCAACACCGTCTTCGACATCAAGTGAGCCCTCCCACCCTCTTCCAGCAATCCCGTTGCTGACATCTGCAGGCGATTGATTGGCCGCCGATTCGACGATGAGACGGTCAGGAAGGATATTCCGTCGTGGCCGTTCAAGGTCGTCGACCAGGGCGGCAGCCCCATGGTTCAGGTCGAGTACTTGGGTGAGACCAAGACTTTCTCGCCCCAGGAGATCTCTGCCATGGTTCTCGGAAAGGTAACATCTGCCTAGGCTGCCGCTGTAGCACAAGCTGACAGGGACGCAGATGAAAGAGGTCGCAGAGGTCAAGCTCGGCAAGAAGGTTGAGAAAGCCGTCATCACTGTCCCTGCCTACTTCAACGACAACCAACGCCAGGCCACCAAGGACGCCGGTGCCATCGCCGGCCTCAACGTCCTCCGTATCATCAACGAGCCCACCGCCGCCGCCATCGCCTACGGTCTCGGATCCGGCAAGTCTGAGAAGGAGAGGAATGTCATGATCTACGACCTCGGTGGTGGTACCTTCGATGTGTCTCTTCTGCATATTCAGGGTGGTGTCTTCACCGTGAAGGCCACCGCTGGTGATACCCATCTCGGTGGTGAAGACTTCGATGTCAATCTCCTTGAACATTTCAAGAAGGAATTCCAAAAAAAAACCAAAAAAGGTGTAGTAGCTCCTTCTTCTTTGCAACATTACGATATTTAGAATCAAGCTAACCCCCACATAGACATCTCTGGCGATGCGCGTGCCCTCCGCCGTCTCCGGACTGCCTGCGAGCGTGCCAAGCGAACGCTTTCCAACGCTACGCAGACCACCGTTGAGATCGACTCGCTCTTCGACGGTGAGGATTTCAACGCCAACATCACCCGTGCTCGCTTCGAGGACCTGAACGCCAAGGCCTTCCAGGGCACTCTGCAGCCGGTTGCGCAGGTGTTGAAGGACGCCAACATCGCCAAGGACAAGGTTGACGAGATCGTGCTTGTTGGTGGCTCCACCCGTATCCCTAGGATACAGAAGCTCCTCAGTGACTTCTTCAACGGCAAGAAGCTCGAGAAGAGCATCAACCCCGACGAGGCCGTCGCCTACGGTGCCGCTGTCCAAGCTGGTATTCTCTCCGGCAAGGCCACTTCCGCTGAAACCGCCGATCTCCTCCTTCTCGACGTCGTTCCGCTTTCTCTTGGTGTTGCTATGGAAGGCAACATCTTTGCTCCCGTCGTTCCCCGTGGACAAACCGTGCCTACGATTAAAAAAAGGTTTGTGATTTCTTTCGTGATTTTGGCTTGTACATGCCCAGGCCTGGGGTCCGTCAACACACGTTCCCTTCTCCAGCTTTTTCCCGGTTTCATTGTACATCCCTAGGCCTGGGGTACCTCAGCACACGTTCCCCTCTCCAGCCAGTCCGAGGATAAGATTTATTTCATTAGCATTTCGTCGACCATCGTCAGCAGCTTCTAATATCTTCACTAGGACATTCACCACCGTCGCAGACAACCAGCAGACTGTACAATTCCCCGTATTCCAGGGTGAGCGTGTCAACTGCGAGGACAACACTTCCCTTGGTGAATTCACTCTGGCTCCTATTCCTCCCATGAAGGCTGGCGATGCCGTCCTTGAGGTTGTCTTCGAGGTCGACGTCAACGGTATCCTCAAGGTCACTGCCACCGAGAAGACATCTGGCCGCAGCGCTAATATCACCATCTCCAACGCTGTTGGTAAACTCTCTTCAACTGAGATCGAGACTATGATCAACGGTAAGTACAATTTTATCCACCAGAAGGATGTTTTGCTGACATGTTCTAGATGCCGCCAAGTTCAAGAGCAGCGACGAGGCTTTCAGCAAGAAATTTGAGTCTCGGCAACAGCTCGAGTCCTACATCTCCCGTGTTGAGGAGATGGTTTCTGACCCCTCCACCTCCATCAGGCTGAAGCGTGGCCAGAAGGAGAAGATTGAGTCCGCCCTTAGCGACGCCATGGCCCAGCTTGAGATTGAAGATGCCTCCGCCGACGACCTGAAGAAGAAGGAGCTAGCTCTAAAGCGCATCGTCACCAAGGCTTTCTCTACTCGCTAGACGAGGCTCATGATGTGCGCTTGCGAGGAGACGATGGCAGGCGCAGCATGCCAGAACTGAGCTCCGCAGGTTTGGCAGCGGAATTCCTCTTTGCGGCATTCTCGATAGACTTGGCGTTCTCTTTCCTCTTGACGATGCTCTATTTCCTTATGGTTTCCTCCGGCATTTTGGGGATGGAAAAGTATTGTGTGTATTCGGTACTTTATGCTGCCTCTGAACTGACGAATATGCAACCGACTGATGTGAACGGCCGATGTGTCTTAATGGATGTCTTGCACAATAGCCGTCGGGGAATGGATATCTATGTAACGATTTGGGGCGGAGGGGGTAGATAGAGGATTAGGGTGGAGGAGCGAAAATTGACCAATTTCCGATCATTACTTGCACCAGCCTTCTCGGCGCTGAGTCTTCGACTGCTACCGTAAGTGCATGGGAACGGCGCAATGCCTTCAGCTAACCTCCAAGCGCTTTAGGCCATGACAATGCGTGCATTTCGCATATTAGGATTTTGGCCGCTCGCCATCCCCCCATTATACATTCTCCAACCATTATTCTACGTTTGCTCCTAGTCTTCGAAGGGTTCGCGTCTCCACTGCACTTAGGCGGATCTGCACTTCTGCATTTACAACGTCCTAGCGTGCCAAGCCTTGGACGGAAATGCATCTTCCTGATCAACTTCCGGCAATGGTGGATTTGGATCGCCCGATTGGTTAGCGCCCCCTGTGGGGTGTTGGCGAGAGGTGAGAATGCGGGGATGCGTCGTGCTGTTTGAGGTGCGTCTGGTTGGTCTGCTAACTATACGTTCCATTGTACGCACCTGCGAAGGCCTCCAGAGTAGCTGTTACGCACGTCGTATATCCGGAGAATACCCCGCCGTGAGAGACTGGTACCTTTCTATCTATAACATGGCGTCCTCGCTCGGCCCATGGAAGATGAGTCCTAGTCTTGGTAGCAAGAGTTGTGCGCGGGCGCTTCACACTCAAACAATCATTTGCTCGGGCGGCTTGCTGGTCCAGGTGCTTTAGCCACAGCGAGATCCACCACCCCGGACGCCACGTCGGAATTCCCAGTCGTTGAATTTCCGACTCTATGGTCGGAGGTCAGGATGTCTGACTAGGGAGCTCCGACGTGCGGGGAGTGGAGCTCGTTACCCGCATTGGTGGTGGCGCTAGACGATCATCTGGATGGTAAAGGAGGAATGCTGGAGACTGCGGGACATGGATATATATATACAGCTGCGTCGCGGGTGTTATGACCACAGATCACAGGATTTTCAGGGGTCTTTGCGTCTGCATAGGCAAGCCTTCCTTCTCTTACTCCACTGCATAAACCCCCTGGGGACCAATCCGAGCATGACTGCTTTACCGCACAACGACACCAGCGTGATGGAAGAAAAAGAAGCCGCGCAGACGACGCACCTCGAAGACGTTGCCGAGTCGTCGACCCTTGCGTACGAGCAGGCGGAGATGGAGCCGCGCATGAATCTACAGACATGCCTGGCTTTCCTGGTACATTCACACCTTTCGTCGACGGTGCTCTTTTACAGAGCTCCGAGCAGAACGCTAACAGATAGTAGGCTCTTGCATCGCAGTACAATGCTTATGTCCTCACCTTGCTTATTCCGTCGACTACTCTGAGCTACATCAATGCGGATTTGGGACCGAATTCGAACTATCCTTGGATCACTGTGTCTTGGGTGACCTGCACCCCCTACGTTCCCCTCGCGGACACGGCTGATGTGGCTAGACTCTATGTGCTTCTTTCCTCATCTCCGTCGGTGGAAGACTGTCCGGTATACTTCGCCCTCAAACTTCACACAGCGATTGTTAACCCCTTGTAGATATCTTTGGACGACGCTACTTCATGATCTGCGGCGCCACCATCAGCTTCATCGGCACCATCGTCGGTGCCACCGCGCAGTCTATCAACCAGATGATTGCCTCTGGCGTGTTGTTCGGCCTCGGCTCTGGCTTCCAGGAGATGGGTTACGCTGCCTGTCAGGAGATCGTGCCGAATAAGTATAGGATGTGGGCAGTTGGCCTGTTCGACTTCCTCGGGCTCATCGCTCAGACGGGGCCGCTAGTCGCTTACTCATTCATTGCGAAGACGGAGATTGGATGGAGGGGAGCATATTGGTATAGTGAGTTATCCCTAAAAGGCCCGTTGACGGAGTAGATGCTAATAGATTGCGGTGCAGTGTGCGCGTTCCACGGCTTCTTCGGCATCGTCATGTTCTTCACTTACTATCCCCCAACTTTCCACACGAAGCACAAGCATGATGGTGAGCACCACCACACCGTGCGATTACGAACTCGCTCTGACAGCGCTCAGGCAAAACCAAGACCCAGCTCATCAAAGAGATCGACTACATCGGCCTTTTGCTCTTCATAGCAGGCTGCGTGCTCTTCCTGCTCGGCATCAACTACGGCGGCCGCCAGTACGCGTGGACCTCTGCCCATGTCATCGCCCCCATGGTCGTCGGCGTCCTGTGCCTCATCGCGCTGGGATTTTACGAAGTGTATGCGGATCTGCCGCTCCCGATCATGCCGCCCAAGATCTTCAGGAAGTGGAGAGAAGTCACTATGATCTACGTTATTTGCTTCGTCGGCGGGATGTTATACTGTATGTTTTACCTCCCCCTTCATCTTCTTCTTCTCCATGAAACTAACCAATCACCCTCCCCCAAGACTCCCTCAACGTAATCTGGCCACGCCAATCCCAACTCCTCTTCACAGGTCCCAACAAAATCATCCAGGGCCTCTACGCCGAGCTCATCCCGCTGGGCTCCGTCACCAGCGGCCTGATCCTGGCCTTCGTCTGCGCCCGCATCGGCCACGAGCGCTGGCAGCTCGTCTTCCTGATGACGCTCGAGACCGCGCTGATCGGCTCGCTGGCCTCGCTCGGCGTCGACGACAGGATCCAGGCCATCGCCACGATCCCGTTTCTCAGTATCAGCATTAGTCTGCCGCAGCTGATGAGCTTTGCGATGATTAGTCTGGGCTTGGGGGACGAGTTTAGGGATGATATGTGAGTGTGCTGTTTTTTCTTTCTTGCGAAATTTCAGGAGAAGAGATAGGAAAGCGGAAGGAAAGCAAGACTAACGCGATAACAGTGGCTGCGCCGTCGGGCTAGCAGGCACATTCCGCCTCCTGGGCGGCTCCATCGCAACGGCGATCTACACCGCCATCACAAACAACACTTTCGCCTCGCACCTGCCCGGCGAAGTGTCCCGCGCGGCGCCCAACTTCACCGCCATGACCGCTCTGCTCAAGGCCGCGGCCGCTAACACCGCAGCGGCGTACAAAGCCGTGCCTGGCATCACCGAGGAGGTCGTCGCGGCGACGCAGATGGCGGTCAAGTACGCGTATGTGGAGGCGTACAGGACGACGTATCTGAGCGCGCTGGGCTTTGGCGGGCTTGCTATTGGCGCGGCGTTGCTGACGAAGAGTACGGATCGGGGGATGAAGAATAATAAGAGGATTGTGGTGCTGGAGAATGAGAAGGGGAAGAGTGGGGAGGAGGTTTTGAGTGGAAAGGCTTAGGGAGTCTTTTCTTTGCCTGTGGGGTGGGGAAGAGGCGATTAGGAAGATTGGTAAGCTACACTTGTCAGAATTTATTTATCAGCGGCTCGTCCGTACTTAGAACAGAGTGTCCACCTCTGTAAGCTCGAGCGATCCATTCTCGCTGCTCACGCTCATCTCCCTCCCCTCCGTCGCGCCTCTAAGGTACCAAACCAGCGTAACCCCAAAACCCAATTCCCCCAAGTTCACGTTCACCGCCTTCTTCTCCTTATCTGTCGTCATGACGATCTCCACCGTCCGGCCATCCTGCCCCTCCCCATCAAAGTACGTAAACCTGCTCTCCGGCACGTCGTAGCTCGGGAAAAGCTCGAGACGCAAAGAGGGCTTCCAGTCCTCGACCCACATCGCGTTGCCCTGGAAGATGTCGCCGCGCGGGATAATAGCACCTTGCTTGACGTACACAGGCATACTGTCGAGACCTACGGTGACGTTTGCGGTGGTCCCAGCGCTGTAGACGTTCTCTTTCTTGAAGTACTCGAGGTATTTCTTCGACGGGCCCTTGGGGAAGTAGACGCTCCGCGAACCACCGGACGTAATGATCGGCGCAACGAGGAATTCCTCGCCGAAGAAATACGAATCTGGTACTTCCCACGTCTTGGTATCCTCCGGTGCTTCGAGGAAAAGTGCGCGGATGATGGGGAGGCCGGTCTTGGTTGCTTCATACGCACAAGACTTGATATATGGAGTCAGATCGGCGTGCAGATTGGCGGTCTGCTTCACAACGTCGACGGTGGATTGGTTGTACGGCGGATACCAGGGGGTGTGGTTCGTGCCGAGCATGAATTCGTAGACGGGCGAGAAGGCGCTGAACCACATCCAGCGGGCCCATACTTCGGCGCTGGGCGTCAGGGCTCCTTCGCGTGTGTAGCCACCCGTGTCGGAGCCCCAGATTGGGAAGGCAACGAGACCGGCGCGGATCCCGCTCGCGACTGTATATGCGAGGCCCGTGAAGTTCGCAGCTGAATCGCCGTTCCAGATATGCGTTTTCGCTCTGCTGCGATCGACTGCCGACCGGGCGAAGTTGTAGAATCCGCTCTTGCCCCATTTATGCACCATGGTTTCGTACGCGAGGTCGAGGAAGAGCGCCATCTGCTCGTTTTGCACGTAGTCTGGCATTTCACCTTCCTCGCCGCGGTCGATCTTATACCCCTTGACGCCCACGCTCGCGAAGTACTCCAAATTCTCCTCAAAGTAGTCGTACGCCGCTGGAATAGAGAGGTTGAGTGCTTCGCCCAAGCCACCTACGGGATGGTCGTCCGGAAAGAGCCATCCGTTGGCCGTGCTGGCGTTGAAAATCTTTGTGCCCAGCTGCGCGCGATTCGCGATCCAGACCTGGAGATCGAATCCGAAGTCCGTCAAGTTCTTCATAAAGCCCTCCGGGCCTGGGTACTGCGCAGGATCGAAGTCAAAGTTTCCCCAACTGCGGTTCCCAGATCCGTAAGGACGGTCCAAGAACGTAGATGTAGCGCGGATGCGGTTGTAGTAGAGATGGTTTACCACGTCTTGGATGTTTTCTTGTGCATTGGATACGCTGCCGTGGAAGTCCTGGGTGAAGTCGTCGGACCAGAAGGTCGGGCCAAGGCCAGAGGTTGGAGGCATCTCGCTGCGTGCTGAGATCTCCGTGTACTGCTCGATTATACTCTTCAAGCTGCCATCTCCTTTTGGTAGGATAATGTAGTACACCAGACTAGTGCTGTTGAAAACGAATTGTACCTCGCCTGGCGTTGTGAAATCGTACGACCCCATTTTCAGGGTATCAGTGTAGACGCCATAACCGGATGAGGTGAGGAAGAACGGAGCACGAGCATTGGACCAATTGATGCCGACGTTGTTGCCGACACCTTTGAGCTCGAAGGAGACGTTGGTGTTGCTGATCCGGTAGTTGAAGGGGTATTCCCACACGCCGTAGAAGTGCGTGTCCGAGGAGGCGGAGAACCTAGCGCCATTGAAAGCATTGGACGTGTTGAGCGTTACTTTCGCGACCGTCGGCGTGATGAAGCTGTAGCTGAGGCCTTGCGTGCTGTTCTTGAGGGCGCTGACGGTGGTATTTTGGGAGCCAGATAGAATGGCAGTGTTGTTTACAACGGTGGTATTTCCGTCTGTTAAGAGAAGTCCCGAAGATGTCGTGAGAGTGATCTTGTAATCGCAGAGGGCGGAGGGGAGAAGAGCGCATAGGCTCAGTAATAGGCGTAACCGCACCATCTTGAATATTCAGAAGGGAAGAAAGGACGGGAGATCGCGTACCAGGTACGCGGTTGCAAGAAACCTACATCATATATGAAAGCGTTCCTGATCACCGACAACCGCAAACGCGGGTATTTAATATACCGATACTACACCGGGTCGGCGCCATGATCGACAATTTCCAGCGCGGATTCCAGGCTTCGCGAAAGCAATTCTTCCGTAGCGCGGATAGAAGTCTGCTAGAAAAGCATCTAGCAGGTGGAGCTGAGCCGCACACTGCGGAGAGAAGCGCGAATGGTTCATGTCTTCCCCGCTCTGATGTGGGGAGAGGCTTGATGACGTTAGCATGGTCAGGGTACAGGCTAAATGCAGGCAGGGTAGAATCTCGGTTGACGATATCTGCAATATCCGAACATCTTGGTCCCTGGGAGTGTTTCTCCTGAGGATGGATGTTCTGATGGACGGCGATGAAGGGGTTATGGTGTGGAGCTCAGGTTCGAAGTGGAGTCGTGATGAAACCTGCTGCACTAACCTCTTTTGTCAACTAGCGTCGAACGGATACGTATCCGAGCGACCTTTCCGGAATCTATTCACACTTTCTAGTCTACTGTGTTACGAGCTGTTTGGCACCGATTGACTGATAAATAAAACAAATCCATAGCAGTGTAACGCTCCGCAGTAGCGGAGTAGGACTGTGCGGCTCCCCGGAACTGACAACGAGGGAATCCATCAAACTAGCCGCAACCAATCCCACTCGATCCCCTTCTCGCATAAAGCCCCAGGCAACATCGTTGGGTTTGAATCCACCACCTCCAAGCTCCCGTCATTCACATAGTCCACCACAAAATCCCACGGATCCTCACCATGGCCTCCCTCCCCGTACCACGACACCCCATTTCCTGAAGCTGAGGCAGCCTGGCATCCTCCCCTATCTCCTCTGAGTATTTCCTCGGCCACAAAATGCGCTGTTCGATAACCGAGACTGCTTTACAGCGTCTGGAGTTTCAGGGAGACGGGAGTGGTACGAGAAGAGGCTCTGCGTCAGAGGCCGTGGACGAAGCACAAATCGGTGACGAGGAAGAATTCGGAGGAGGAAAGGCTCGAGCGAGGGGGGATATGAATGTCGCAGCCCGGTACGAGGCATACCTTGTCACCTGCTTCCGTTAGTGGCGATCCGACGAGCGCACGGAAAGTACGGACCTGGTTGGAAGTGCACGGCTTGGGATCGTAAATCGTATATTACTAATTACCCATCCTACAAGTCGACCAGATCGAAGTGGCCTAGAAAACCGCCGTTATGCAAACGAACCACCAGATCCCACGCGTCGCCTTCATATCCACCCTTCGGGGGGCATATTTTTGTGAGTTTTTGGCGCTGTTGGGGAAGTGGCGTTGCCCGAGAACCTCCATCCTCCCCTGGGGAGCCATTTAACTCTGACCTCCTTCGCCTTCGCTCGCGGCGTCCCATGCTCCTTTGATGAAGTAATTTTCTTTTGCATCTCGTCGGGTAGACCGTAAAGGAGCGTCGCGATGGCTGATGTCTTCCACACGCCCACGTGCTCCTGCTCGAATGAGCTGCGAATGACCGTTGCAACCAGGAAGATGAAAGCAAGGCCAAGGAGACCAAGAGGAAGTGTTAGCCATGCCCATCGCACATCTACGAAGCTCTCTTTGTCGAACGCTGGACCGATTATCAACTCTGTATTGCTTGTTGCTGATCGCATCTGATTCGTCATTGCAGTAGCCAGCTTGTCCAGATGTGCCGAGATGTTGTCGTACATATAAGGATTGTAGGTCAAATTCCGCGAGAAAGGTCGGACGGTAGTATACTCTTTATATCTCAGCATAGCGTCATGCGGATCGGAGCTATTTGCGAGCGTGTAGGACGAAGGAAATGTGTCGTCGAACATGAACAAAGTAAGACTATGGGTGGTATTGTCGACATGGTACTCATATCCGCTGTGGCCTCTCACGGTGACGTTCTCGAGGTAGTAGTAAAAGGTACCACTAAAAGCGCCTTCATCGTCGAGAATCTGTTCTGTTACCCAAGGCGAAGGGCCCACTGTGTCGTTGGTGAAGGTGCGAGTGACATTTTCGGTATAACCTCCCTCTGTGTATTCTGACATCATCGTCTTAACGCACCATGAAAGAAGGCATTCATGCGCTATGGGAGTCGCGTTTCGTTGGATATTGTCCAAGCTCTCGCCGGAAACGATGATAGCGTGCGCTAACGGGTTGCGACTGTTATTGAGCTTTACAGTGTATCCAGGTAGTGGCTCTCGGGTGAAGATGTCGTATATAGGTTGAGCGCGCATCATCAGAATCTCGCCTGCATAAGCCGTATCGCGATCGACATTGTAGCCGGTCATGAGAAGGGGATTGTCTGCTTTGAGGTACCACCCACACGAGGTTCCGTTTGAAAATGTGACTTGTTCGGTTTCAGGATCCGTGCCAGGAGCTTGGACCCAGTCGAGCGTTGTGTTGATACATTTGAACTCGAGAACGTCGGAGGCGTCCGTACACTCGTTGCATATGCCGAGGGTTTCGTATTCTGGCCATGTGCATTTGCTGTTGGGACATACCAGCGGAACTTCAGCCCTTACTCCTTTCCCAAAAGTTATTGGCAAAGTGCCGTTGTCGTAAAAGAAATGATGCGAGACTGCCATCATATTTGGGTCCAGTTCTATGTTCTCGAAGCCTTGCCGATACTCTTGGCCAGATAGATATGGCTGGTAGCTAGTCGCTGTAGGAATGGAGCCGGTTCCTTCCTGGATTCGCCAATGTTCAGGATATTCGACGACTTGTTGGAAAAAAGGATCCAGAGCTAGCGCAAAAAGAGTCACAGCTGCGCCAAGCGCTGCCAGCGATTTCCCCTTCTAAAAGTAGAGATACAAGGTCAGCAAACACCCAAATAAGAGAACCGTCTGGTCTGTGTAGCGCTGATCTGGAAGCGCATCGCCGGCCGATGGAGAAGGATATGTAAGAAAGAAAAGTAGTTTGTGTCCCAAACTTACGTACCGTACGCATAAGGAGGAGGAGAGAGCCCCAGGGCCCTCGAGAAGCATTGTCAAAAAGCTCGAAATCCCACATCTTTTTAGAATTGGACCCTTGGAACCAGCTCCATTTCAATTGCCCAAGGGCTTCAGACACAGGTAAAAGAAGAGCAGCAGACGCGACTTTTGACAAAACCGAGATGTAGGCGTTCAACGTCAGACCCAAGGGCCAGTCCGGAATGCGTTTATCCTTGTAGGCAATCAACATGCCCACAATACCAGCCATGCATGTAGCACTGAGCGACCAACTGATGATCTCGAGTAGCCACCGCTTCACAACGTTCCTGGACGCGCTGTATTTCCACAGCTTTTGTTCGATCCGTTGAGCAAAATTGGAAGCCTCTTGTAAGCCTCCTTCCTGTTGCTCGCCCTTTTTTTCTGCTGTGCCAGGCGTTATCGGGCTCTTGTCGGGCTTGAACTGAGCTTCTGGTATTCCTAGCCCTGCGTAGCTTTTTCGACTCCAGTCAATATCGCCTTTTTTAATGGTCGCAGGGGTAAGAGGAGAGAAGGCATTTCGACGGAACCGCAGGCGTTGTCTTCCTTCGGAATCAGAATGTAGTGCAGGACGAGGAGGTAGAGGTTTGGAGCAGTGATGAGACGCTATCTCCAATTTTAGGGCTGGGGCAGCTAAGTTGCCGGTCGAGGGAGCATCCGGGGAGGTCGACCTGTAGGATGGCGGGGACGGCGAGCCAAGCGAAATGCAGTGAATTGGTTGGTCTCTCGAGCTGATTTCGCAGGTCGGACATGTATAGTCGGAAGGGTCCTTGGCCTTTGGAAGTTCTCGTTCATCGCAGGTATCAAGATATATCGGAATGTTTGTATTCGCAGACCAAAATGGGGAGACCGGAAGCTTCGACATGGTTCTGTGGCGGACGCAGCAAGCAGAGTGTCAGTCCTGACTGACCCTCCGTCCTTGATGGCGGATGTTCAACGGGCTCGTAAATGCGGGACCGAAGGGAAACAAACTGCTAGAAGAGCGCAAAACAAGACTCAACTGAGTCCGATGAGTTGGCAGCCGTGGATGGATAGGCATAAAATGTAGCTAAAAATGGAAATTCTTCAAACACGACTGGTGCCCGGCAGGCGCTCGTAGATTTTTCGAAGGGCGCCATGGCTGTCGTCCTTTAAAGCCGCCCCTTGCGGCGAGGGCTACACGCAGCGACCAGCTTCACGCCGCAGTGCGGCATGCCAAGCGACGAGCCTTCACTTACCGCGTCAAAGTCGGGTAGGCAGAAGAATCTGCAGGACGGCAGGGCAGAGCCGCTGGAAGCAGTCAACCACTACATAAGCGCCAGGATGGTTGGTGGGTGATTTGCCCAGTGTGGGCCGAGATGTAGGCGCCAGGGCACGGACGTGAATTCCTTAACATCTTGGCGTTGGCTTACTGGGGTAAATGGTCGACTATGCGGCACGTGCTCTCAGCGGCTACGATCAGGCGCTGAAACTCACTCCACCGCCTGCTGTAAGAGACGCGGTGGTCTGTATCGAATCAAATTGCGCCTTTGGAAGGCAATCCAAGCAGAGTGAGACCGGGTTCGATTGCGAGATCAGGTGCAACGGAAGACTCAACCTTGAGATTGCTTCATAGTGATTGCGAAGAGAAGGGAGCACAGCGAGAGCCCAATACTCGCAATTGATGGTAGACCAGACTGAAAACGCTGCTAGCTATTTGGGCTTTATACTGCGGAGAGCAATTAACATCAAGAGTACAAGATTGTCACGTCCGAGATCACGACGACGCACGAATTAGGAGGCACGTATCAATGACAGGACGATGATATTGGCTTGATTCCTGTCACACCTCCCCGCTTTCCCACCACGAATCCCGCTCCTCTAACGAAGGACTATAACAGGTGGAGAAATGAAGACTTGAGGAATATGACTGTCCAGACGGGTCTTCGCATTCGCAAGACGTAATCCTCGGCAGTATCTGGCCATTCGAACTCATAAGTAGTCATCCAGACGTAGAGCTGATCATTGCCCGCCGGCTCCCGTAGACTAGTGCTCCTCTGCCTCTCACATTGGCTCCCTTGCTGGGATATTGTTTGCGCTGTTGAAACCTCGGGTCTTCAAGGCTTCAATAATCCCGACCATACCGTTGTATATACTCCGGCCGAGGGTTTTGGGTCCGCTAGTGCGCTTCTCCACCTCGACTTCATCCTCCGACCGAGGGTTGCTGCTTCGGAAGCCGCGCTTCTCCGTCTCGACTCCATCTTCTGACCGAGGGTTGCTGCTTCTGAAGCCGCGCTTCTCCGCCTCAATTCCATCTTCTGATCGAGGGTTGCCGCTTCGGAAGCCGCGCTTCTCCGTCTCGACTCCATTCTCTGATCGAGGGTTGCCGCTTCTGAAGCCGCGCTTCTCTTCTGACCGAGGGTTGCTGCTTCTGAAGCCGCGCTTCTCCTGCCCCTCGACTACTTCATCCTCTGAGCGACGGTCGCTGTATTTGCTCCTGTAAAGGCTGCGCTTCTCTGGCTCCTCGACTGCTTCATCCTCTGACCGAGTGTTGCCTCTGAAATCGCGCTTCTCCGCCTCGGCTCCTTCATCCTCTGACCGACGGCTGCCATCTCTGTGAATGCCACGCTTCTCCGACTCGACTTCCTCTTCCCGACGGCTGCGGTCGCCGGATCGGTAAAGGGCGCGCTTCTCCGCCTCTACTTCATCCTCTGACCGACCGTTGTTCTTTCGCATGGCCCGCTTCTCCGGGTCCACGTCTTCATCTTCTGACCGACGGTCGTGGTTTTGCCTGAAGGTCCGCTTCTCCACCTGGGCCTCCTGATCCGAGACGTCGCGAGATCCTACCAATTCGCCTTCTTGATTCCTCCAAGTGCGCTTGTCTATGATTGTCTCGATCGGGGCGGCGTTGTCTGCAAAATCGCGGCGAGCAAGTGCTTGTCCCTACCATCAGAATTAGCAACGTTCACAGCATCTCAAACATGAGATAAACGTACCTCAGCTACCGGAACCGGAGCGGCAAGAACCGTGAGAGCAAGGGAAGCGATGATGAGAGCGGCGGAACGCATGATTGACGATGTTCGTGAATATTAAAAGTGTGGAATTAGGTGTTTTTGGATTTTGGTTGAATTTGTGAGTCGACAAAGGAGTACTAGTGCACAGCACGTATTAATTAGAACAAGGCACAGCCGGTGTGCGAAAAGAAGACGATGCTTGAAAGACTGGGGTGAGGTGCGAGCGGATCCAGATCCTCTGACGGTCCAAAGCTGGGGAATGAGCGGACTTTTATCCATTTGGACGAGGGTTCGGTGCTGCACGACATTGCACACGGCTCGAGCATCGATTGGAGCGGTGGACCATTCGCACGGGGACCTGAAGCGCTGTGCCATGTACCGTCGTGCTCGAGAGGCAGTGGGTAGGCTTCTCCACGGGTGCGGGATGAGATTACGCGCCGATCTAAGCCGAAATAGGCTAGGGCAATACCTCTGCAGGTGATCTCGTGTCGCCCGAGCGTCCAACACTGAAACTGAAACTCTCTCTCGTCCACTGGCATTCCAGCTACTGCTATCCAGGTGACGACGTCCGGCTACACGGCATGAGCTCACGGGCCCTTCGAGAACGGTAGGACCCACGTCGCTCCCTGACCTTCCTTTTGGCCCGCACTGGCGCTTATCCGCATTGACGGCTGAAAACCAACTGCCCTTAAGCGCCTGGCTCCCAAGGCTTATCACTCTATGGACAAATCAGCGCAAGGTATCCAATCGATAAACAGGCTAGAGGTCAGGGCTGTAGCCGGCTCACACCACAGCGTTTCGGTTCATAGTAAAAAGCGGGACCTTGCAGGGAGACAGGTATTGGGAGCCGAACACTCGGGCAAAGCAACGATGATTGCGTTGAGCGTGGAGGCGCTACACAATCAGAAGAGTGTCGTTCATCGAGTTGAGTTGTCGGCCAAACTGGTGTGGTAGGCTAAATTTAGAACTCGCTTGACATTGATCTAGCCTAATGAAGCAATCAGTAATCTAAGAGATAACTTACTTCGTTCTCCTGCTGCTTCCTCTACGGTAAAGCCGATTGGTTAGTCGATAGGCCTCAACACCAAGCTAAATCGCTAATGTTAAGCAAACACAGATGCTAACAAGCCAATCCAACCAATCTCAGTTTCTCAACAGACCCCCTTCGTCATGCCAATTTTATTCAGAGCCATGGAAAGAGGCCGATGACTGCTCGACACTGATCTTCCTGTGTATGTCCCCAGAAGCTAGCTCTTCCGAGGCACGCGATGACCTGACGTGTGTCTGAACATCACCATTCTTCCTGGGCGATAGCTCAAGCTCCGAGCTGTCATTTAGACTGGCACGTTTGGTAGAGAGAAAGGTCGTAGGCATGTTGATCGAATATGGGTCCCGCTTCTTTTTGGCGGGTTTGGGGCCTGAGCCGATGGTAGGGTTCGACCGATTTCTGAAGCTGCCATTTTCAGTGCCTCGGCTTGATCCGAGACGTGATCGCAGACTCTGGTACATCTGGGTAGGCTCGATGTATACGTGGAAGAGCTTGGTCGTCGATGGCAGCGAACTCAGAATGATGGATATCTAGCTCTCGATGATGCTGCTCAAATCAGTTTGGAACCTTGACAGCGCCGAGGGTTGTTGATACTTACGCGCAGTTGTGGACGACATAACCATCGCGGAGTTGGTCAACATGATGGAAGAGCCGAGTGCGGAAGTATAGCGTGATACAGTCGGCAACAATCGCACTATTAAGGCGTTAATCATGGGTTGCAGCAGTACCAGCAGCCATGGTCACTCACATCGATCCAGTGGCGAAAAGAGCGATGACACCATTCTTCTTGTTCCTGGACAGGTTCAATTGGTTGATAACTGGAAGTGGGATGTATGCAATCACTAGATCCACCAGGAGATTGTCTATCCCTCCCATCAAGCCTACTATTACCATGTTCTCCTTATCCCCATTAGGGCAACCAAAGGGCTTGCCTAGAGGTGGTGCGATCATGACTGGCTGAACGATCATGGAGACAAAGATCGGCAATGTCAACGCTCCAGCGCCGTAGATTTGCCATCTGACCTTCTTGATATGTCCGAAGATGCGGTAATACATCGAGAGTAGGCAGAACTTTCCGGCCAAGAGCGCGAGGTTACTGAAAAGGAACTGGGCGACCATCATCTGAGCACATTTAGTCGGCTGATGAAGGCAGAATACGCCCGAATATTAGCATTCTTGCTCACCTTCTGAGTAGAAGCAGCAATTACAACACCGAGCGGAACATCCCAAGAATGCTTTGCTAGCTTATCCGCATATGCCAGGATCAATGCAGCGAGTGTGGTACACACTATCGCCGCGAATATTACGATTGCTGATACGCATGTCAATATACAAGCTTTTGGATGAAGTTCGGGGCAAAGCAGCCAGCAAAGACTCACAGTCATCGATCTTCCATTTGATGCCGCCATGTGCGTGCATGTGCAGGCGAATACCGAGGAATAGGTACATCAAGGGCAGAAAGATAGCGCCTACACTGATCGTGAAGTCGAGAAGCCCAGAGTGACTGACATAGTCAGGAACTACCCCTGGAGGCGGCTCTCTTGAGGGCATGGAGAGATCAAGCCCTGGGGGTAAGCACGACATTTTGAAGCCGATTCGGTCTGCAACGACTAACGAAGTAAGTCTGAAGAGAGAGAGAGAGAGATCAGTGCAATATGCTGCAACAAATTCGTTCAAGAAGGCTTTTGAAGAGGATGAGGATTGGGTATTCGCTGGAAGCGAGCATATGTACCCCAGGAGGCAGAACTCCGTTCCTCGAAACACCTGTGTATGTAGGATCATGGCGCGGTAAACCTCGACTGGTCCAGGGCCGCGAACGCCAGTGTTGCCGCGGAAAGCCATCCCAGTCGGCCTGCAGATTGGGCTTGTACTTGCAGACGGAGAATCACCTTCCAGAAAGACGTGCATATGGACTTCGCTTCGCACCGTGGCGTGGCGGCATGGCCAAATCAATCTACATTCGCTGAGGGTGTGGTACCGAAGCACTGGAACGAGGCAACTGCTGCGCACCACCATGACAGGGGTACTGACGCACGATTGGGACCCCACAAGCGCTTTCAGATTGTATTACTACGAATTTCGAAGAAGCAAAGAAGAACTACCCACGATTCGCATGGAAAAACTCCCTCAAACAATCCTCGCTTTGGCCTCGAAGATTAGGTCATCATGCCCGCTGATGATTCCAATCGAAGGCTTGCGCTCCTTGTACCTGGGGAATTTGCTGAGGGAAGGCCAATGTAAGGTCATATCGCCTTAGAGTTATGGCGACGAAGGTAAAGAGCATATGCTTCGCCAGATGCCTCCCAGGGCACAACGTTTGCCCTCCACCGAAAGGACGAAAACTTGAAATGTGCTTCAAAGCAGGACGATTGTAGAATCTGAAAGGGTCGAACTCATTGTGATCGTTTCCGAAGGCGTTATTTTCGAGGTGTAGCTGACGTGCTGAGTACATCAAAGCGTTGCCTTTAGGTAAGACAGTGTTGCCGACTTTTGTGTCTTCCATAATGTATCTCACGGCCGTAGAGGCAGCTGAGAGACGAAGTGTTTCCAGCCAGATACTGTGAAATACTGGACACTTCGACACTAAGCACTCGGTGTCGACCGATCCATCGTCACGAAACGCGGCTGCTGTTTCGTTTCGAATCGTGTCAGCCAAATCAGGGCGGAAGATAATATGTGAGAAGAACCAGAAAGCGGTTTTTGAGGTATTCGTGGAGATACTGGAGGTTTATTAACAGATGGTCACAGGACAAAAGCAGAACCCGGGCTTCACTTACCCCCAGTACATGAACAGCATAAGTGACAAAAGGTCCTCATTTTCAAGTCCGATGGCCCGACATTCGTTCTCGAGGCTCTGCGTGAAAGATGCTGTGCTTCTTCTTTGCTCCTGCGGAAGTTCAAAGTAACGTTTAAGGCAGCTTTTGATATGACGGTCGAGACGGTTGCGTGTGGGCGTCAAGAACAAAGGATATCCGTACCACGCCTGATGGCTGACGTTGTCGAACTCCGCAAGAATGTGAGGCATGTCGGGCTCGATCCTTGCCAGCTCATCTCCGAAGTAGACATCCTGCAATACGTGAATGATCGTCTCGGTGGTCCAGGTCTTAAGGGACCAGGACGCTTGCCTCTTTTTCCCGAACCGAGCAAAGCCCACTTTGTGGGTCGTGTCAAAATGTATCACACGCTGTAAAAAACTATAGATAGCCGCGTCTAGTGTTGCAAGATTCTCACCACGTGTTTGGTGGACTTGCAGGTCATGGGCCTTCCAGACGATCGACTTTCTTCCTTCCGATAGAGACGTTGCGAATATCTTCTTCACTCCTTCGGATGAGATGCCAAAGCCAGTGATAGTCTTCGCAAGGAAATGGTCGAAGGGTAGTGTCTCGGTCTCGCGGTAAAAGGTTGCAACATGGCGGGGATCATTGAGTATGTAAAACGTGATACGGCCGACCTGGATAGCGAACATCTTGCGTGTATTTCCGTACAGTCTCCTGCATAAATGTAAGATGATATCAGGACTACTTCTGCGCCGAATTCGTACCTTCCATAGGTCAACAAGGCCTCCGAATTGCGGATGAAAGATAGAGTATGCCCTGCACGCATTCGATTAAACCCGTACACCTTCAGTTCATGCCATAATACCTATGTCTTTGGATTTTCGTTAGTGAAGTATAGCAGATGCCGTAGGGAGACACATACATGGAATCCTCCAACCAATCAAGGGAGGCAAATCTTTGTTGCATTGCTCATTATTCCCTCGACTGAGTGCTCTTCTTAGCTCAGCTAAGATGAACCCGACTACAAGGAGCGCAAAGTGAGTGCTCAATAGCGAGCTCCATTGTAGTTCGACTTGTCCAAACGCTAGAATGATGATTTCACGAAGCATGGCGCAAACGTTGCTGGGCGAACAAGAATCACTGGAGTGCCTTCAAAGAGACCGGAGTCAGTGTTGTGAAGTAAGCCTTGGGAATTCCTTCCAAGACAGTAAGGCACTTGAAATAACCGTTGCCTTCCTTGGCTAAGACAGCAGAACGGGGTGACTCCATACACCTCCAAAGCTGCCTCGACAGGTCATAGCCTTCTCTATCCTTGTCAAGCTCGCCATTGCCATGGTGGATCAATCTCCTGTCTTGTCGGTTCGTCCGAACTGACTGGGAAAATATATTGGCATGTGAGACAGGTAATTACGTGGATGCTCAATTCGAACTGTGCCTCCAGCAAGCTGGGTACCTTCACGCCGCAATCTAGATGTCCGATTGGTCTCAAACAAATAGTGCTAGGCGGCGAGAGGGTCGCCGTCGATCCAGCCGGCTCCAACGATGATGCGTCATCGTCGGAGTTGGATATGCCACATACCGAATCGTTTGACGTCCCTAGAATGGACAACACTGGCAACGAGATGGTTTCTAAGGAGTTATCGCATTTGTTTCGAGTATCATCACGTGCTGATACATGACGTGGTAAGAGCGTAGCCCTAGGTACGGGCCGTCCCTGATAGCACCACCATCATCGCGTCGATTTGGAGGCGCTGATGAGAAGGAGCCGCTCGCGTAATGTCCATATGCAACCCATTCCAGGCAAACGTTCTTACGCGCCACAAAGTAAGCCTGACTGTCTGGATGTGTGCCTCCGGGTAAATTGCCCGGCGCGTATATATTACTATGTTACCGGACTTCATGCTGTCCACGACCAAAACATGCATGCGTTTCTGCATGCGTGGAGCTGGCTGAACGCACTCTTCACCGCAACTGAAATCCACAGCTTTGGGTGCGCGATGGAGCATGCCGATATCAAGTTGGGGCAAATTTCCACGATCCTGCATGCGCTCGGGAACCGACCGAAACTCGGTTAATACACAGGGTATTGTGGTTACACAAAAGAGTGCGGCACAGCGCGAAAATTCGCTGAGCCTGACGCCTCTCTCAAGCTCCTTCGACTGGAGCAAAATACTCTCGACTGGCGCCAGGCTTGTCAAGTTTGATCGTCGCGCACACTCTTGCTCTAAAAACAAGACAAGTTCCAAGATGTTCTACACGGCTTCTATCGTCGCTCTGGCTGCCCTCTCACTCTGCATAGTGTACAGGAACAGGGTATATGCGGCATATGCATCGTTGAAGTTCCTTGTCAATGGCAGACGTATGCTGATTGAGGCTGCCGAGAAGGTAAGCCAGTATGATGCTTCTGTCGCGACTAGTTACTGATGCACGCAACCATAACAGCACAAAGATGCACCCTTCTCAATGCTCATTCCTGGAAACAGGCTGCACGTCGTTTCTAGCAAAGAGCATTGGAACGACCTCAATAGTACGAGCATCAACCATCTCTCGAGCCATGCCTGGTCGAAGCAGCACTTCCAGCCCAAGTATACCTTTGGTTACGAATGGGCTGACCGAAGGGATGTGGATGGCATGCCCGTTGTTCGTGCTGTCAGAACAATGACCAATCGGTTCCCAGAACTAAAGCAGAAGTTCATTGGCATAATGAGCGAAGAGCTAGACCAAGCGTTCAAGGCAAATATACTTTCCAACGGCTCCAGTAAGATACCACTGTGGGATACGGTTAAGCACTTTGGCTCTAGGATAAACATGCTCATGATGTTTGGAGAAGATGTGGGTACGTATTATGGCCCCACGACATTTCACATTCAGATGACTGACACCAAGTCAGCAAACAATCCTTTTACCGTGGATCGAGGCTTGAAATATATTGACGAGACGACGTTGGTGGGAGAAGCCGCGAAAAATCTCCCTACCTGGCTGATTCCGTATGAGTCCCTCTATAGCCACGCATATTGAAAGATAACCTCATGGCTAACCCGAACCCAAAGTATTGCCGCATGGTTGATCAGAGGGAACAATGAGAACCAAAAGCATATATTGGACACGATTGCAAGCGAGACTCAGAAGTACTATGATGCCTTGGCGTTCACTCCTGAAAATGCTCACCGTAAGCCGGTAAGTAGCATCTTTAATCAACGTGCTTTGTATCATCCGCTAAGTGTCGAGCAGAAGTCGATTTTGGAGGCCCTCGTTCAGAATCTCCCAGAAGAAAAGTATGGCGGGCGTATAAGATTCGATATGAATACAACCTTCATATCTTCGACGACGGCAACCCCAATCGTGAGTAGCGGGCCTTCGAACTGACAACGCTGACTCGTACTCGTAGATGGCCACTCAGCTTCTCGAAGACATCTATACACATCCGGAATATCTTCCAGCGCTACGAGAGGAGGTCAAAGGAGTTCTCGATGATCCTTCCGCTAACATGACCAACCTACCGCTGCTGGAAAGCTTTCTGGTAGAGTCTATCAGGACTCACTGCTTTCTAGCTACCGTAATACACAGAGTCCCATTGCGATCATACACGTTCTCCGACGGCTATACTGTCCCAGCGGGCGAAATCGTGGAGTTTTATCAGCACAAGGTGATGAGCGACAACTCAATATACCGTGACGCCAAGAAATTCGACCCAGAACGTTTCAAGGGGACTGGGAAAACATCTTGCGATATGGGCATGGAATGGCCATTCTGGGGCAATTCCAAATTGGCGTGGTACGTATCCAGCTGTTATGGCAGATCTTGACCGAAAACTGACTATCTAAACACGCAGCCCTGGGCGGTTCCACGTTACCAACGTCGCGAAATTGATCGCGGTTTACTTCGTCATGAACTATGACGCTCACTTTGAGCGAACTGATAATCTGAGCTTCCAATTCCGGGACGTAAACGTACCCAATCCTGCCGCGAAGCTTATTCTTGAGAGAAGAGAAAGTAATCTTGAGGAGAGGCAAACCAACACTGAGAGCTAGATAGACGTTTACCGATAGGTATACGTTAAACACAGTCTTTGAAGGAGTACATTGAATTATGTTGAATTACTTCTGCCTTCCCAGTTACCCAAAATAGGTATGCAGTGCCACTGCTGTTATGACTATGTAAGAGCTAAAAGAATAAAATATGAGGGGAGCCCATGGGTCTTCATTGATATTCTCACATATGAAGCAATATGAAATTCGCGTGTCAAAAACGACGACCAGAATAGAGTGCGCGCTTTTACAAGTCCACGGAGAGATGCAGTGGAAGGTATTCAGCGACTTCGTTACCGCCGTTTGTACGACCTTGCTTCTGAGCGAGCATGACCTTCGGTGCATGATTGATATGACTAAATCGTATCATTTAAATACTGGTTTTGAATATACACATGGCACGGACATGTACGCGGGACTTTATTAGGTCTTAGGGTCTAGACTACGTGTCGAAGCTAGGAGGGACCGTATGGCAAGACGCATGGTGACACCTTCATATCTCAAAATCGGAGATGTGATTCTCGGGTTGTCACAAATATCGTCTATGCTTCTAAAAGAACAGCCATATTGATGCACTCATGGAAAGTCTGATCCCACTGCAAATAGCTGCAACCATATCAGGAAACGCATTCAAAGTATACTTCAATATAGAATCGTGATAATTGGGTATGATGGCTTCCTCAAGCGAAACCAAGGCTACTTAGGTTCCGTATCCGATATGGTAGAATGATAAAGAAATCACTACAAAAGCACCGTGTCTGCAGAACTTTACCGCCTAGTTGTGATATTTCTCTACATTCTTGGGCCGCATGAGTAACAAATTCCTCGAATCTGGGATACTATTCTCGCCCCATGTCCAATTCTTCCTTGGCGTCGGCAACTCACAATCGTAGTTCTTGAGCAAGAAGGACGCAAATATCTTGACGCTATAAGAGAATATGAACCGTCCGGGACTAAGTAAGTAAGCATAAAATCTGCTACAAAATCAACACAACACTTACCAAGCATTCCTGCCAGCACCCCAAAACGGCCATTCCATCCCCACGTCCGTGACCGAGCGAGACGAGCCTTTATACCTTCGAGGATCGAAGGTGGTAGACTGGCCATACCGGTTCTCATCCAGATGTACTCTCTCTTGGTAGAACTGCACACTCTGTCCTGCTGGTATGGTGTAGCCGTCAGAGAATGTGAAAGGACTGATAGCCTTTCGATGAATTGCAGTCGACTGGAAACAGTGGAGTCTCATGGATTCCATGAGCACTCCTTCCATTAGACAATCATTCGCTGTCGTGGAAGTTGGGGGCGTGCTTGGAGCTGCTTCTATTTCTTCCAATAATGCCGGAATCAGCGACGTGTGAGTATAGATGTCCTTGATGAATTGGACGGAGACCTGGTTCATAGTCAGTCCCAAAGTCTGAAATGAGCGCGCGCTCCCTTACAAGTCCAGTAGAGTGGGTGGTCGTGGTCCAAAAAATGTTGATGTGATGGACCACCTCACGGGTTGACAGCTCCGGGCCTTGATCAGCCAAGGCTTCCAATATGGTTTCCTAACTACCATCAATCTTATGCATAGAGAAGTTGCGCGCAAATTGTACTTACCGCCTCAGGAAGCGCTTCTTTTGTTAAGCCATTTGTTGCGTCTCGCCTCTTTTCGACAAGTCGCATCATGGTATCAAGCACATATCGCTGGTTCAGGTTCCGCTTTTTGACCACGCTGGCGACGATGCTTTCGAAGGTTAGTTATTTGAAGTCGTTCGTATACCTGAACAAGCTCACTTACGGAGCAAAGAATGCTGGGACAATCCTGACAATCTCTCCAATCATAGACATCTCTTTGGTATACGCAAAACCCCTGGTTATAAACTCTGGGTCATTGGCTGCAGGTAGTTCAACGTCTGTTGGAATAGAATTCCTCAGAGAACTTACCGGTATCTTCTCCCAAGATGATCAATGTGTTGACCTTGACCATTGCCCACTTTGCCATGTCGGCCAATGCAACTTTGTAGTAATCTGAAGGTATCAGTGACCCTGGTCTCCTCCGCACTAGCACCAATACATACCCTCGGATGTCGGATAAGCTTGGATCTTCACTCGGAGCTCGCGTTCGAAGACCCTCATGATAGTGGGAGCATGTCGAAAAAGACGGCTAGTAATCGTGCGAATAGCGCGCACCACGGGCATTCCAATCTCGTCTCTGTTGTCATGCCATTCGTCTATGAGTGTATATTTGGGCTGGAATATCTGAGTAGCATCATTAGCGTACGATTGAAACATCCGCATCACGAGGTTCATTCACCTCCTTGACCCAGTAGTGCATCGAAAGATGCCCTACGTGCGCCTTCTTCAGGTCATCCCAATGTTCAGCTGTCGATACAATGTGCATCCTACCACCAAAGCCGAAAACAGGTAAGGAGAATGGTGCGTCTCCAGCCTTGGGTATGTAATTCAGCAGATAACAGAGCAAATAAGGCATACTGTACGTACAATTGCCGCCTTCTCCCGGATCATCTCCCTTCCGTAGAGCAAGTATTTCCATGCTTGATAGCGACGGATGGCCGCATTCACCCAGGAGAACACCCAGGAGAACACCCACAGAAAGAATACCATGCGACTGGAATAGAAGTTGAACATTGTGAAGCCCATCAGACTCGGTTGTAGACTGAAGAGAGTGCTACGGGAGGCAGTGAATCATCCGCGTGGGAAGCTTCTAAACCAGAAGTAGAACGCGAAGTTAACATGGCTTCGAACATCGAGCCCGCAGTGCGATAACCGCCGATCAGCGTGGCTTGGGTTACCCGCCCGGGCGCTTATGCAGATCAGATAAATTTTGGGGTTACGATCCTTCTGCATGAAGTTCGGAGGCACAGTGGCAGGTAAAAATCGCGCCGTCAAGCGTTTGGGTGGGGGGTTATTTCCGGCAAAGTATGTTTGCGGCGCTGCAGCAAAATCTATCAACGAGCACCCTCCGCCTTCTCACATCTCCCATGCTATCGCAAATATGCATGAATTATTGAGCCACCCCTGCAATTCATTTCAGGCTCAGTATTTGCAAGGATCAGGATGAAGCGGACACCGCTCTTTAACTGAGCGATGTCCCAGGAGGTTGGAAATCGAAGCATGCAGGAAGAAGGCAACCTTCGACTTCATCAACGCGCAGAAAAGGCAACAACCGTCAATATTGCTCCAATCTCCGAGTAATACATGGATGTCCGATATTGAACACTCGCCGCACAATTTCAATGTTTGCTAGCGACGTACGTCAGATGCTGCATTTCGTAGGCTCCAGGTTCTCAAACAAGATGACTGAGTCCGACGTCTGCGTACCAAGCAGGAGGTTCCCTCGGACTTCGACGCGACAGTGGACACTTGCAGCACCCTAGTATGTCGTCCATCACACCTTTTTGCCGATATGGACGCATGAGGTTCATAATGCTGTGCCTCACATTCAACCGACTTTGTTGTGCGCAAAGACCGACGCTGTGGGAAAATTCGGTCTCCGACGTGTCTTGCAGCATGATCCACCGGTTGATCAGCGGTAGAGTGAGAAAGAAGGACAACATGTGCTATTCCGTGCTTCTATCCATCTGCCCAGGGTGAGACCGTTGACAAAAGGGGAACCGGACACCTTCAGACGCCTGCAACCACTATTTTCCAAGGGGCAACCGTGACCGTTGTGACTTAGCTACAATCTATCACAGTGATTAAGAATCTACTCGATGTAGATCAGGTCCTGGCTCGGAGTCTTCACAGACGCCAATGCCCCCTCAATGGCTTGTGTCAAGTATCCGAGGCCTTCTAAAATTGGGTTCTACTCGCGTATAGCCAGTGAAAACGTGCAATAGGAACAGTTATGGAACTCAGCGGGCAAGGAAAAGAGACGTCGTACGGTATGGCTTCAAAAACCAACTTGACGAAGGCATGGAAGGCTGCCTGCTAATGATGAAAGAGCATTCTTGCTTTTCCTGGCTGCTAAAACGATTGAGTGCATGTGACAGCAATCTCACTGGTTTGTCAGGATCGATTTCTTTTCCTTGGTGTGTTGGATGCTGGGCGCAGGGCGTCAAAGACCATTCCCTGTCACTGTGACTGCAAGGCCGACGAGCACATAGCTCAGTGCTATGGTGATAAGCATCACTAAATGTGAAGCCTGAACGTTGTTAATATTGAAGTGTGTTTATTGTGCATCTACATTAATGCACTACTGAGCTTCTACTTATTTTGCAAGACCTGCTTCGAGTCCAAGCTCGCATGATCAGACCTAGCTCTGACAATATCACTCCTGAAGGAGCTGTTGAAAGCGCTGCACAGCCGCAGTCGCATCCTCAGCTTCTTCCACAACTTGAACGAAGAGGTCTTTGAGATCCTGTTTACTGAGGTGTTTCAGGCGTACCCTTCGATCTTCGACGTTCAGGTTCTGAAAGTCGTCCAAAGGCACCTGTTGTTGCTGCAGAGGTGCATCGCCAAGCTCGAGGAACTTGTTCGTCAACCGGATACCAACTAAGCATCGGAGTCAATATTGTGACTAAGATATGGATCTAATCGGCAATTACACGCATATCCACTACTGAACATACCCACATCCCAATAATGCAGGGCATGCTTCGCTACCTCGACAAGGTTCTTTCGCTCTACTTTGAGCAAGAGAGAAATGACGGCTGCCTGCAACCTTTTGCTGGCAGCTGAGCCCCCTGCGTATTCGATATAAACTTGGCGCGGGCGCAGCCCCGGCACGCGAAACTACCGGTAAACCCGCCCCTTCTCAATTCAGGCCATTCCTTCCTAGCTTTAACTGTAGCCGCTCTCGACCCCACAGATGCTATACCAGAAAAGGATTAGAGAGATATCAGTGCCTTGGCGTAGATAAACTTCTCGCTTCATCGCCTCAGCCCTCTCACCAGAATACTACACCCTTTTGTACGATATTTGTTTTACACTGCGCTCCGCCGAGAAGATATCGGAAAAAGGATGACTTCGAGCAGGCGGGCAGCCGCCTACGGCCCAACACCACAAACATAGAAGCGTTATGAAATCGTATGATCCAGCACCTCTCCAGATTCCATCCACGTTTTCGGACCGAACTACGAGCTGCTTGGCCCTGACTGATTAGCGAGTTGAATCAAGCTATGGCGGCGTAAACCTAAGGAAAATAGCCGCGTCGGATTGAGCATTTCCCGAACCTACGAACTTCTTTTCCAATGGACTTCGCGACGGAAAAAGTCTGTTCAATAAACTACGACCATTCCAACTTTGTCTTCATTTCAAGCAAAACCCCGGGGAACATTCTCGAGTCTGCCTTCAGCATCTCTAAGGGAGAAGGTATCTGCGACTGCTTTGCCGCTGTGCAATTGATGAAGCAGCAGCTATTGAAGCTAAAAGCGATGGATAAAGCTTGGCGACATCTCGATTGCCAAGGATCTCGCTTAGTTTCCCTACTTCCGGTCTTCAAAAGCAACATGAACTCGGAGCTGAACTTGGAGCTGACCACGAGCGACGCATATGGGCATACATCACATTGCATGCGTTGAAGGGCTGCGCGTGTGTCTTTGCTTGGCAAGCTGATGGCCACTCTCATAGGCTCCCCCTGAGGCATTTGCAGGGGCGCAAGTCACCGATTATGTGAAGAGGCGCGGCAGATAGCCCTAGTTGTCTCCTGCTACATCCTACATATGCTGACTCTAAGCCAGTTCTGTGCGAAACCTGAGATTTCCTTACATAGCGCTGCTTTCAAGGAGGAAGTAACTCGCGCCTCTACTCCAGGCGAACCATCAGGCAAACTTCATCATTACAAAGGTGGCCCCTTCTTGCGTTATGGATTCCCTAAGGCTCGACCTCATGATGTTGGACGATCACCTCAACTACCCGGAGAATTGTGTGAGTGCCGAGGGAGATGCACAGCATTTGGACCTCATATCTCGCAACTTCCAGAGCCAAAGCGACCACCCGGACGCAGAGGGATTGGCATTTGAGGTCAGGTTGCTTCCTAATGATGGCATAGGTAAGAAAGCAATGGGCAGCTCTTTCCATATTCAAGATACTAATACAACCCGCATCTAGGGGAAAAGAGGGAATTATATTTTCGGGAGATTTGTCCCTTTTTCAGAGAGGTGAGCAACCGAATCCAAAGCCGTTCGAAAACGTATCTGACATTGCCTTCCCAACAGCGCGCACAAGAATTGAGCAGCACGGGGCTGAAGTTTTTGTCAGTATCAAATATCTTCGCTACCAAGCCGTGTCATCTTTAACTAAAGAATAGCTTCATGGTGCAGCCAGGTGCTTCCAACCGCATCTGGATGCCGTGTATGCGCGTGCTTCTCTCTGTGCTTCAAGTCAATCCCTCGTTTCCCCATCTTGTCGGAACGTCTCATCTGTCTTCGTTTGGCAGTTATATTCGGCGTGGCGGTGCTAACAAAAGCCCCGAAGCCTTTGGTACGTCATTCCAATACCTCTCTTGACTAGTTCACCGCTTACCAATCACGATTAGAGACATGGTGGTCGCTTTCTGCCCCGCGAACATGGCCAGCGGACGCCCCTGGTACCCGAGACATCATCGGGACCGAAGATTTCCGGCGCCTCTTCGACATTCGTCTGTTTCAACAAAATCGCTGGGCCATACTGATCTGGCGTGTATCTATCTGCCTGCAATACGACTTGCAGAAAAGAACATGCACCGTCATTGTCCTCGACGAGGGTGGGAATTTTCGCGAGGGGAGATTCGAACGGGCCATGAGGCAACGGCAGGAGTTGAGTATGCAAGAGGATCCGTTTTCGATCCATATTCTCTTCTTCTCCGAAACAATGCAGGACTGGACCTTCTCTTTTGAGACTCTCCAAAGAGAGATCGACAAAGAGGTATGTACTGTGAATGTTGATTTTCACCCCGGCTATGCTGACGCCTCATATAGCAAAACAGAGTCTTCAACCGCGCACTCAGAAGGGACGAGTTCGAGGAGACGTCTCGCCGTCTCCACGATCTTTTGGCATACCAGCTCAAGTACCAGAACCATCTTGCGTCGATGAAAGTCATGATCGATGCCATGGCAAAGGAACATGGGCGGTTTCGAGATATGGTCGATGTTCCAGACCACGTCTTCGACCGCATCGAAGATAATCTTCAGCGCCTGCGGATACAGGCACACAGCAACTATCAGCATTCGTTGAGGATGGAAAAGCAAACCAAGAACATTCAGGAGCAGGTACGCAGCCATCTTCCCCTTTCAAAGTGTACACAATTGGAACCAGTCTAACACTTGTTCCCAGTTGCTCCAACTCACAAGCCTGGAAATCGCATCGGCTATAAGCGGGAATACCCAAGCTAGTGTCCAAGTTCAGCAGGCGATAAAAGTGAACACCGAGACTATGGACAAGTTGGTACGCGGGATACAGGGGCTTTTCGACTTGTGAACGCCTCGACGGACAGCGTAAGGTGGCGTTCAAGCTCAATGCAATGGGCCCATAGAGTAAGAAAAACAGAACGTAAGAGTTCCGTCTCTGCAACCACAGTGCTCCAGTACCGTCTCGATCCAACTTAATCATGTACATCCCAAAACCGGACTGTCTTGTCTGAGGACGCAGAGGCAATCGTCTTTCCATCCAGCGAAAATGCGATAGAGGTAACTTCCCCATCATGGCCCTTAAGCTCTCTCAAGAGCTGGCCAGAGTCGCTATGCCACAGCCTGATTGTTCTATCCGCCGAAGCCGACGCAATCTTCCGCCCATCCATCGAGAATGCCACCGCGGTTACTGCTACCCAGTGACCCACAAGCTCCACAAATGCAGTCTTCACCCCCCACACCGTATCCGTCCTGGCGACCGCGCATTCCCTCATCGTCCCATTAGCACACCCAAACACAATCGTATCTGTAACGGCCGAGTACGCGACAGCATTGACGGTATCGGGACACCATATGGGCTCTCGTAACGGCTGCCTGGACTCGACGTTCCATACCATAACCGCGCGGTCCTCAGAGCCGGATACGACGACACTTGCATCGCGCGAGAAAGCCACGGCTCTGACCGCCTTGGTGTGTCCTTCTAGCTCTTTGAGCAGCTCCCCAGTCCCGGCCAGCCACACCTTGATGGTACGATCAGAGGAGCCAGACACGAGCAACCGCCCGTCCGAAGAGAAGGCGAGAGAATTGACGCTGCCCGCGTGGCTGAGCTCGCATTCCAATTCTCCCGACTCTAAATTCCATAGCCTGCATTTAGAATCAGCAGAGCCAGACGCGACCACCTTTCCATCGGGGGAGAAGGCTATAGCATTGACAGGCCCCAAGTGACCGCTTAGTTCGCCCTTTAGGGTCCCCGTTTCAATCTCCCATATCTTCACGGTGCTGTCCATAGAACCGGACGCAACCGTCTTCATATCCGGCGAGTAGGCAACGGCGTTCACCCGCAGTGAGTGGGCATGCAAAACAAGGCGCTGCCCCGCCTCTCTTAAGCGCCGGTCTTCCAAATCGCGCATCGACTGGGCCAACGCTCTGAGGATAACTGCCCCGCGGCTTCCACTATCTAGAAAAAAGTTGAAGTCAGCTCCAGAATTCAAGCTATCAAACGTCCAGACTTAGCCTGCAAACCCAAACTATAAAAGCACTAACTTGTTGCTGTTCCGGACGTGCTATCCGCGCATGCCCTGATCTTCTGAAACACCTCCTGCGACTCGATGTATCGATCCGTAGCCGCAACAATCGCATTCCTGCGATTCGCCTCTTCCAGCCCGATATCTTCCAATCCTCTGAGCACGTTGAATCGATAATATCGCCCAGCACTGTGTAGCCTCGCCTTGTCGCGGCAAAACCGCTCCGCCGTCCGTTCCGTGTCCGTAGCAATCGCCAGCAGACTGCGCCCAACGCCGAGCACATCGTTCTCGAACGGCCTAAGTGACGGAACGCCCGTCCCAATGGACACGAAGCGCTTGACGTTGTCTTCAAACGAGTCAGACGGCCAAAGATCCTGGGCCTCATTCCACACCTCGTACACTGGGTTATTCGCCCCCGTCGCGCCATCGACAAAGGTCTCTCCAAAGACACCGATAGTAATGGGGTCGAAGAAGGACGAGGCAGCTGAAGTCGCTCGCCCCGCCTCCCATATCTTGGTGGTGCGGAGCAAGCGTTCTCGGCCGCGAGAGCGGTAGCTGGTGAGCCGCACGGTTTCCCCCGTCTCGCCACTCGTTGCACAGACGAATCTGCAATTTGCTCATTAGAGTCACATCAGTCTGGACGGATCCTAGGTTTCAACTAACACCTTGCAGTTCGCATCCGGGGCATCTTTCAACAGCGCATCCTCAGCTCCAGCCTGACCCGCAACAATCTCTTTAATCGCGCGCCCCAGCTCGTCCGAATCGAATCGTCCTTGGACCTGGCCCCGGATCGTAACTCGGTGTCGTTGCTTCCGAAAGATCCTGTCTGATAGCGTGGCATACGCGTCAATGCACTCGTCAACCGTCATGTGCAGCCGACCCAACATGATCGCTATAAGCCTGTGTTTTCTTTTTCAGCCTTGTAGCTAGCTAGTAGAGAAAGCGATACTGACCCGCCGGTACTAGTGCCTCCGATCAAGTCGAAGTAGTCGCAAGGCTTTGGCGGCGATTCAGGATCGATGGTATCCATGAGCTGCTTCAGGATCTGCAGCGTCGACAGGCCGCGGACGCCGCCGCCGTCGAGAGCGAGCAGGCGGAGATCATGCTCGGGCATGGCGGGTAGGGTCAGGTCAGGAGCTGAGTGAGGCAGCTCGATTTAACGAAAAGTGTAAAGCAGCACACTGATGACTTCACAAGGACGGATTCGTGTGTAAGATGCAGAGAGAGTTATGGCCCCTCTTCAGCCCGATGAGACTGAGGATACAGCAGCATTGCGGCTGCCCAGTAACCGCCCAGTCAGCCACCAAAAGAGCACGGCCCGTAAATTAGCCTTCATCTCGACCAATACCAGCTCCACATTCTGTGACCCACGCACGAAGGCTTTTATTGGGCCAGATCATTGGGCATCTGTTCTCAAGAGCGCCAAATGCATCACCATCATCGTATGACCCAGCGATCCCTAGCGCAAAAATATAAGAGCACGGCTTCGTCTTGAGGTGAAGGATGAGAAAGGTAAACGCCTGTCCGTTCGCAATCCCAGTGTTCAAATTGTCACAACCACGGAAGCCGTGATATCTATCCCCCGAATCTCTCCCTCTCAATCGCACTCCCAACCAACCCACTACCCCTGATCATATTCGTAGAACAGATAACTATCCTGCTTCCCCGAACCTCGCCTCCAACTTCCTTCAGTTTGCTGCCGATGAATCGTAGCGCTGCAATTTCCGCCCGAGTCATTCCACCAAGGAAGAACACCACGATTGTTTTTGCGGCATCGTTGTGGCTTCCATTGAGCATACTCCGCGCTTTGATGGCTTTCTCCTCACCCGTCTGGGTTTCGTCGAATGTGGCACCGCGCACATACTTGCTCGCATCGTCGAAAATGCGCAAACCCTGTGCTAACGGATTTGCTTGGGCCGCTGCTCGGGGGTCTGAAGGCGGCTTGATGATGTTGGCAAGGGTCTGTTTCTGGATGATAGATTGGATGAGACGGACTGAGAGAGGTGCGTAGCCGGAAAATGTGTAGGAGATGTCGTTAGGTTCGGCCTCGTTTACTTCATCGTCCCACAACCGAAGAGATTTCCTCAACGGCGTGTAGTTGGTCACAGATCCTGGTTTGGCAGCTGGCGTTGCTCCCAGGCCCGATCCGCCACGAGGTTGCAGGAGACTCATCTTTTCCAGGGATGACAATGTAAGGATGTGCTGGGGCCCATAGGCTTGAATGACTGCGCGCTTGAAGGTCTCCAGGTCTTTATGCCGCATACCGGCGTTTGTTGTGCTTTCTAAACAGAGAAGCCGAAGAATGATGGGGAGTGGGACGTCGCGGTTGATGAGTTCCGTGATGTTCTCATGCTGCGTAGTGGGATCCAAGCCAGACATAATGTTCTGTTGGACTTCAAGAGACCGCGTGAAGATGTCGGTGTGCGTATACTTGATGATCTCTTCGGCAAGAGAGGTATGAAGTTTGAGACTGGCCTGCTCGGCCTGGTACCCTGGCAATTTGGCGACGAACTCTCGCAGCTCAGCTGTGGTTTTCGCAGCAAGCTGGTTCCGCTCCGTGCTACTTTGAAGCCGCCTTGCAGCCTTGTTAAGAAGGTTACCTACAATGGCGAAGTTCGAATCGCCGAGGGTAGAGTAGAGATAATCCTTGGGGTCAATCATGATCTTGCGCTTCATGCTCGTCGACGCAGAGCCGGTTTGACCGGATTGTGGCGCTGTGCCACCGACAACTGAAGAGTCGACCTCTGTCTGGTTCGCAGCGATGTTGAAGACTTCATCAATGAGGCCTTCGTAGGTGAGTTGGGTGAGGAGGACAGTGGGAAAGTCCACGTCTCGATCAATGATGATGAGACTGTCGATGGTTGAACTCGGTGTTAACCCGAGGAATGAGGGCCCAGTCGCGCTTGGACTCTCGCCCGCCGTGACTTCGGTACGCATCCGGATCAGAAGATCAGCAAGGCGTTTGCCGTTGTCTCCCTTTCCTAGTATACGCGGGAAAAGCCCATGTTTCTGTTGTTGGAGCATCAAAGCTTTGGCTGAGAGGTATATCGACGTAGGATCTTTCCGCTAGATCTAGTCAGTACATTTTGAAAAAGGTATGTGCGAGAGGTGTACCAAATAAAGATCTGTCACAGCGTCTTCAAGCTCCAGCGACAAGACATCGTCCGCAAGCGGCACGAAGAACATCGGCCACTCGCTCACGCTTGCCTCGCCAAGTACACCCGCCTCTTCGAGCAACTGGTCTGAGACGAGGGTCCGCCGCGGCACCCAAAAGATGGAGAACTCATGCTCGATTTGGCTTTCTCGGCGTATTCGCTTGATCTGATCTGGGATGGATGTTAGCACCTAATGATAGAGTCTCCCCATATGGAAGTGCAAGGGGATATCCATAGAAAATGCTATAGGGTATTGTTTGATATAGGGATCAAGACTGGCCAGGCAGAGTAGATGGTGTCTGTCTCGCCTACTTAAGATCCCAAGCAAACGCGGCCATGCACGACTCGTGAAGCTAATTCTAGAGAAAAGAGCAACAGAGAACTTACTAGAAACCGCCAACACCGTCTTCGCCTTCTCTCCTCTAACGAGGAACACCACGTTCCGCTGCGACGAGTCGACGTTGTCGTTCTCCAAAAAGAACGGCTTATCGACGCCATATTCCTGTAGCGTTGAGAACTTGACGAGTAGGTTCAGAGACCCCGCGAGCGCCTTCTCGAGGACAAGGTTCTTCTTTCCTCTTATCTAACATGCATCAGTACTGACAATGCATGGCGATGACGATATTACCTTACACCCTCGAGCAGAAGAAGCAGGTCCCGACGCGCTTTTTCAGCGACGTCTGAAGCGTTGAATGGTGTAGGAGGGCCCATGTTGCCTGTATCTCAGATAATATGAGAGGTGCTTGATAGGTGCGAAGGCATGTTGATGTCGGGGTTGCTGCCTCCCGGTGCAAGGTCTCTAGAGGGTTGAAGCGAAGTTGACGTGTGGCAGGGAATTGCATGGCACGTGCGTCAAATTAGTCATGCGAACCAGATGCTTGGCACAAGGCCAAAGATAGAATGTAATTGTGGGATTCTCTACTGGTATTCTTCGCATTGGATTTCGTTTCAGCGTACAATCATCATCGTATATCTATGCGCTGTCCCGGGGTATACAACGAATCCTACTAGGAGAAGATTATCCAGCTCCCTCAGGATCATATCCTACATGGCCTTGGCTCTAGTTGGCACCCAAAGCTCTCAAAGCTACCCTCAACTCTTTGACAGCGGTATTTACATCCTCAAAGTTTAGCGCAGATATTGCCCACTTAGCGTGCTTCTGAGCTTCGAGCACCGACTCTTCGTCAGTCCTAATAGGGTCCTGATGAAAGACCTGGGTTGTCATTGGCGCTGGCTGAGGGGGTTGCGGCGGTTGAGGCGAATGATTATATTGTGGCTGTGACGGAGCTCGGAATGTCGGCGGCGGCGGTGATGCGAAACCGGACCGCGGTGGGGCCTGCTGAAACATATTTTGCGGCGGCAATGTTGCATTTTGATAGAAGTTCTGCGGGTCGGGGACTTGTGGTGCTTGGGGCATCTCAGACCCTGTCGGCAGAGATGAGGTCTCGAATGGGGTGGTCATTGGTTCGTCCTCTAGGGAAGGCGCAGTTGGCAGGCCAGGCGCCGCATTGTCTGCCGTAAAGGTTGGGACATTGGCCCTTGGAAAATATCCCCCACCTGCCGAATCTACGGAGCCCTGACGAGACGCAGCCGGATGCGACATGGGCGATACATCGCGGTGCGAGCCATACCCTGTGGGTGCTGAAGGAAGGTTCGGCGGCGGAGAAACTTTCGGTGCAGAGAATGTTGGTGACGGCTGCGCGTCGGTATTAGGTGCAGATTCCACGTATGACTGGTACGGGTTCTGCATGGGCGGCTTCTCGATGCCCTGGATTATGTTTAGAACTTCTGGGTCGTTTGGGTCGAGGGCGAAAGGAGACGCTGCTTGTGGAGATGATGGTTCGTGGACGGGATTCGTGAGGTTGGGGTCTTCGCCTGCACGGAGGGCTTTTAGGATGCGAATGGCGTGGTATTTTGCGGCCTTCCGTTTCGACTTGATATCGGGCTCGGGGTCTTCCTCCCATATTGCCAACATATCGAGGAGGTTCGCAGCGCGTTGAAAGGTGTCCGCGGTGTCTCTGGATCACGAGGTCAGATACACGACGGACTAGGAAATATGGCAAACGTACTCCGAAGCGTGGCCTGTTGCCATTTCCTTATTTGCTTTTTCAAAGATATGCAGAGCAAAGCGTTTGCAGAATTTGGGCGCGGCAGCGTTATATCGTTTCAGGGCATCCTCATCGGGGTACATTTTCCGGGTCTGCTCGAGCTTCTCCATCAGATTTGTCGCGTATTCGCCGCATTCTGCGTCGGTCTCGTGGAGATTGGAGGGGAGGATCTTTTCCGCAATGTAGAAGCGCACTGCGACTATTAGTATATGGGGTTTTTGGGCTATAACAGGGCTTGCACATACGCCAGAAGGCTATGATGCGCCCGCGGCGCTCGAGCTTGGGGTCCTCGTGCTCTGGGTCCTCGTGCTCTGGGTCCCCGTGCTCTGGGTCCTTGAGCTCGAGGTGGTCGTACTGGGCGGCGAGTTTGGCGAAGGGGGCTATTTTGAAGGCCTTGAACTTGGCCGGGATGTTGTCGGCCATTGTGGATGAGTCGCAGTGGGGATGGGAGCGGAGGGGCGTGGTGTTAAACGGGCCGCCGAAGTGTGCTGGACGAGAGTGAAGTCACCGGCGGCTTGGCGGCGCGGACCCCTGCTGCTGCACCCCGCCATGCGCTAAAGCAGCATATGCCGCAACGGCTTCAGGTAAAAGGACAACCTGGCTTCAATCACACCATGATGTGAGCGCCCGCCACATAAAGACCGCCCTAGCTCCCGTCCTCCCGCCGCCACTTCTCACTTCAACTGATCCCCATCTTCCCACCTTTCCAGTATGGTGCGCCCAACCGCCCTCGTCGCCGCGGCAGCTACCCTCGCCCTCAGCGCTCGCGCCGAGAGCCTGTACTCAAAGAACTCGGCCGTGCTCCAGATCTCGGGCGTCGACTACGACAGGGTAATTGCAAAGTCAAACTACACATCGGTAAGTTGTTGAGCCGGGCCTCCCCGAGTCTCCTCTAACAATGGCCAGATTGTCGAGTAAGCTCTCCCAACCCGGCCTTTTCGCCCTTCTTTGACATCGCCAGGTTCTACGCGCCGTGGTGCGGCCATTGTAAAAACCTCAAGCCCGCATACGAGTCCGCTGCCAAATCCCTCGCAGGCATCGCCAAGGTCGCCGCTGTGAACTGCGACGATGAGGCGAACAAGCCGTTTTGCGGCCAGATGGGCGTGCAGGGCTTCCCCACGCTCAAGATCGTGAGACCGGGGAAGAAGCAGGGAAAGCCGACTGTGGAGGACTACCAGGGACAGCGACAGGCGAAGGCAATAGTCGACGCGGTCAAAGACAAGATCCCGAACAACGTGAAGCGCGTGACGGATACAAAGCTAGATGAGTGGCTAGACGAGAACAAGGACAGCGCGAAGGCCATCCTGTTCAGCGACAAGGGTCAAATCAGCGCTACGCTGAGGACTCTGGCCATCGACTTCGCCGGCATCGTTTCCGTCGCGCAGATCAAGAAGAGCGAAGCGCAAGCGGTTGAGAAGTACGGCATCGAGGAATACCCGACCCTTATCCTCATTCCCGCAGGCTCGCAGGATCCGATCAAGTACGGTGGCGAGATGAACAAGGACGCCATGGTCCAATTCCTCTCGCAAATTGCCCCGCCGAACCCCGACTGCCCGCCACCGAAGGCCAAGAAGTCCAAGGCCAAGAAGGACACGAGGAAGGATGCAAAAGCCTCATCCAAATTCTCTAAAGCTTCAGCCTCCCACAAGTCTGCAGATGCGACATCTGCCGCGGCTTCAGCCAAAGACGAGACCATCGAGGAGGCGAACAAGCCCACCGAGTCTCCGGACCCCAACGTCAAGACCGAGGACACTTCAGAGCCGATCATCATTCCCGAAGAGGAGATAAAGCCTACGATTCCGGTGATGGCTGAATCTGCGGAACTGCAAGCTTCTTGTCTGAACGAGCAGGCTAAGACCTGTATCCTTGCTATTCTGCCCAAGGATGTATCGTCCGAGGCTGCTACAACCGCAATGGCCTCTCTCGCTTCTATCCACAAGAAGCACGACGCTCGGCAAGGTCACTTGTTCCCCTTCGTCGGCGTACCAACCTCGAATCCTCTTGCAGCGAACCTCCTCGCGGAACTGAAACTTGGAAGTGATGAGCAAGTGCACCTGATCGCCACTCATGGTAAGCGAGGATGGTATAAGAAGTACCCGGGTGAGACTTTCGGCTCCATGGAAGTTGAGCAGTGGGTCGATGCTATCCGGATGGGTGAAGGTAAAAAAGAGAAGCTGCCAGACTCGTTGCTGGGTACGGGAGAGAAAGAGGAGGCTAGGGAGAAGCCAGCGGATCAGCAGCCGATCAAGATTGAGGTGGAGGAGGTCGTAGAGGAACCGGAGGCTCCGTCAGAGACGCCGAACTCGGTTCCCGAGCATAGTGAGCTTTGAGAAATGCCTGGGCGCTGTACACAAAATCCTCGCGGTACTCCTGTCAGGCCATGTTCCAAGTGCTTGTGTCTCGTAAATGCCCCGCCAATATAATTATGGTATGTTTACCGTGTCCATCCCTGCTGCTGTGCTTGCTACGCTGGGGTTCGCTCTTCGATGGCGCTTAGTCAGCAGCGACACCGCTTGGTGGCTTTCTCCTTCCTCGCGCCTCCCTTCCCCACCAAGCCTTTTCAACTCCGAAACACCATGCATCCATCCACCATGATGCGGTGGTATACTTGAGTGCGAATTCGTTTTGTCTGCCTGCCGAATCGAGAGCGTTGCAGCACCCAACCTGCAGTGTGCTGTGCCGCCATCAAACTCGTTTCAATTCCCCGTCCATGTGCGGCGCTTACGCTACGCTAGACAGGCCCAAATCGGGGCCATAAACTGGTATGTCCATATCGTGAATGACAATCCCGTTCCTTTTACTGTATTTGTTGATTCTTTGGGATTGAACAGATACGCACCGACTGACGAACTGATGATCCATCCCGCCTCTGCTTTGGCTGGGATAAATAACATGAATTCTCGAGCTTCACGCCACTGGAGAAATGGATAACCGCTTCCTGGAACTCGCATCGAGCCGCGCGCTGCGTCCCGCATTGCAGCAAGCCTGGGGTATTGCCCGAGAGCGTTTCAATATCGACATATGAACATATTTCCAAACGCTTCAGTGCGACTCTGTGCCTCCGTTGCGTAGCCGCTGATACGTTGCGCACCCCCAAACTACTCCGCACTGTCCGCTTCTACGAATCAGCAGATAAGCTTGCAGATACTACGCGCGTGCTGCTTCGTTAGACGGCTGTGTCCAATCCTTCTTCGATACCAGATAGCGGCTTCTATTGGCTCTTCGAGCTCGTGCATGAATCTCTCCATCCTCCTTCAGCCCATGCTCGGTCATCCAAACATGACTTGTAGCGCTTGTGCTATGGGGAACTTCCTTCTGGCCGGAGGTCTCGAGCAGGTGACTGGAGAGGGACGGCATTAAAAAGACGACATCTCCGCGAAGGGAGGCCGGTCCTTACTCTCCCACATCAACCACTTTACATCAACTTGTCGCCAACTAACCGAACTATTACATATCACTCTTTCGTGTACTCATTTCTCCCGACTTGCCATAATGGAATCCCCTTCCCCAGAATCGGTCTCGCTAGAACAACTTCAGTCTCCGGAGCAGGTAGAACTGCTAGACGCCATCGACAAGCTTCGGAACCAAGGCCTGGGCCATTACAACATCAGTCTCCCACAGCTCATTGTCTGCGGAGAGCAGTCATCGGGAAAGAGCTCCCTGCTCGAAGGCTTGACCCGACTCCGCTTTCCAACTGGAGACGGCCTATGCACAACTTTCGCGACGGAATTGGTCCTCCGAAAGGACAGTGCCGTCGACATAACATGCACTATCGTTCCAGGCAAGGAACGGTCCCAAGCCGAGCGACGTGAACTATCCAAGTTCAGTCGGCGCTTCACATCGCGCGAAGAAATGTCTTTCCCGGCCCTGGTCCAGCAAGCAAAGGAACAAATGTCCATCGGTACAAGATCAAATCGTGGTCCCTTCTTCGAAGACATCCTTCGGATCAAGTATTCTGGCCCTGATCTACCTTCTTTGACTATCGTGGACCTACCTGGTATCATCCAGTCACAGCTCGAAGGAGGGGGAGGGGCGGAAAGGGTCATCGACCTTATCGAAAGCTACATGCGCAACGAGAAGTCTATCATTCTCGCAGTCGTTTCCGCTAAGAATGACCTGGAGAATCAAAAGGTCTTCACGTACATCAGGGACTTCGATCCGACGGCTTGTCGAACGCTGGGTATCATAACTAAACCAGATACCCTGAACAGCGGATCACCGAGCGAGGGAAAAGTCATCAGACTGGCGAAGAACGAGCTCACGCCCCTCAAGCTTCGCTGGCACGTTGTGAAGAACCGGGATTTCAAAGAGTGTGAGCAGTCCGATGCGGAACGCGATGAGTCAGAGAGACAGTTCTTCCAGCGAGGCGTTTGGGCTTCGCTTCCCCGCTCCGACGTCGGCATCGCTTCCTTGAGGACGCGACTCTCTCGTGTTTTACTTGATCACATTGGCAAAGAACTGCCTTCCCTCGTGTCGACCATCCAGGCCGCCATTACATCGACCGAAGCCAGCCTCAAAGCATTGGGCAACCCCCGCGACAGTGACCGCCTCCAGCGCGACTACCTCACGGAGAAAGCAGAGAAGTTTCAGATGCTCACTCGCGACGCGCTGAGAGGGTTATACAGCAACCCTTTCTTCAACTTGGCCGCGGCAGACGAGCGAGCCCCTACTCGTCTCCGTACCGAGATCCAGAATCTCAACATCGCGTTCGCGCACACCATGTACCGCAAAGGCCATACATGGGAGATCACAGACGAGGCGCAAGCATTCATCACATCCGGATCCGGCACCAGCGCTCTTTCATCCCAGGCAATCCAAGAATACGATGCTCATTTCGATGACCCTTGCGCCCTAGCGCGGACCCAGTTCCTCCAAGAACAAATCAACGACTACGTCCGACAAAGCCGGCAGTCTGGATTGCCCTCTCTTGTGAACCCATGGGTCATCGGAGAAGTGTTTCGCCGCCAGTCGGAACCGTGGGCAGAAATTGCCGAGCATCATCTTGAACGGGTATTCCAGGCTGTCAAAGACTACATCAATCTAGGATTAAGCTCCTTAATGGATACGCGAACGCGCAACATGCTCATACTCGAACAAGTCGAGCCTGAGCTGGAGCAGCGATGGGAGAATGTCAAGGCGAAGCTAGGCGAACTGCTGCTACCCTACACGGAACAAGATCCCGTCACGTACGATCCAACCTTCATCTGCGAGATCGAAGACATCCGGTCCAGGCGCTCCTCTAAGCGTCTCCAGATGCAATCGCAGACTCCAGTCTTCGGGAAGATCTCTACCCACCAGCTCTTGACCGAGTCTATTGACGACTTCACCAACTCTGAGATTCTAGACCTCATGCAGACGTACTACAAGGTCGGTCTTATTCGGTTCCATCCCTGTTCAGGCCCCTACAAATAATGCATACTAACTCCACCACAGAAAGCCATCTCGGTCTTCATCAACAATGTCGCCGTCCTCGCGATCGAAAACTGCCTAATCGCGCGTCTAGAATCCATCTTCTCCCCCGTCCTCATCTCCAGCATGGAAGAAGACACGCTTCGAGCCATTGCCTCGGAGTCCGAAGAGATTCGTACCGAGCGTGCGGCGCTGAAGCAGAAGCTGGACGATTTGAAATACGGCAAGCGCATCCTGCACGTCCACGCGTGCGACGCTCGATCCGGTGAGTGCATGTAGCTTTGTTGCTTCTAATTTCTATTACTAATTTTGGCAAAGCCTTAAGACCCCCCACCCGCGTTACGAAGACCGCTTCGAGGTCGCGACGCACCATCCCTAGCGAGTCGCGACCTCGCACGCCCATCCCGCAGACCGAAAACGGGAGCCAGAATCAAGACGATGACCAAGGTAAGCTCATTCTGCATCCCTCGTGCCACTGGTTCTTCAGAACGATGCTAACCCCCTATCAGTGGACGGTATCACTTCGCACTTCAACAACCTCACCGTCACACCGCCGCCCACCGACCCAAAGCCCAGAAAGGGCTTGCATAGCCGGAGTCGCTCGGTGACACCGACGCCCACCAAGAAGGCGTCTACTAAGCCGCGATATCGAAACTGGCCGCCCAACTTCGTTGCTGATTCTCAGTCTGAGAGCGAGGACGCAATGTATTCGCCAGTGCAAAGCTCTCGAGAGATGGCTGCTCGTAAGTTCATGGCGAGGCATTTGGAGTGTGAGCAAGGTAGCTGACTGCCGTACAGAAGCTTGAGTGCATGAAGATTGATGACCAGTGATTGGGGCGAGGTTAATTGTGTGCTTCGGATGTCTTTTTGTTTATACCGCGCTTCTTTGTGTAGATGTATAAGAACCGAGCAATGTTATTTTCGCGTTCCACGAGACTCTGCCTTGCCCTGTTCGCCAGCATTGCGTAGTGCGCTCGACGCGAGACAACTGCCCCTCTTACCCCTTTTAGCAGCGAATTCCACCTGTGATGGTTTGCTTGAAATAGACAGTCACATATGTACCCTCGACGAGTCACGTACCAATTACACCCCAAGCCTACTACAAGTAATCTCTATTGTGGTATGCAGTATAACCTTTCCCAATTCTCCACTTTGCGGCCACAGCTACACACGGCCCCTTGTAGCAATTCTACCGTGTATAACAGGCTATAGAAGGCCTTCGCGAGGTATGTAGCTCCCTTCGCACGGGGCACGAACAAGTGGAGAATTGGTAAAACTTATGCCGAATACTACAGTAAGAAGCTTGAATAGCCACACTGTACCTGGTACCGCCCGCGTACAACCGTGATGCAGAATGTAATGGTGCGAGCGAAGCGGCGGAGAAGCGCACTCGTCCGCTGTGCGTAACCTCTCCTACGCCGACCTCGGCTGCGTGCGCAAAGAGCGCACGAGAATGGTGAGATAAATTCCCCCAGAGACCCGCCTCTGAAGAGGTCGTGTTGTATGGTTCGCAAACTGTCAAGAATCCAGTCGATAACGCCATGAAGCTCCCCGCTTTCTCTTTCTTCCTCGCCGCGGTACTCGGTTTCGCAGCCGCGTCCCCAATCTCCAACGCTACGAACGAGCTCCTCGCCCCCGACGACATCTGCGTCGGCCAGGGCCCAGAATCCTGCCAAGCAGTCTTCCGCTGCGAAGCCACCATTCATATACGCAAGTCCAGCCCCTCCTCTCAATCTTCCACCATTCTCCGCTAAGGCTTACATATACATAGACTGCGTCGTCCTCCTCTACGACAACGCGTGCCATGAAATCGGCCGGTCGGGTAACTATGTCAAGGGGGTGGACGTCGGCGGGAGGGGGCTGCCGTACGTCGCCGTTATCAAGTACGCGACGCCGAATGTGATGAGGTTTCAGTTTTGGTACGCGGGGGTTTTGTATGGGAGTGGGATGACGAGGCCGTTTTATGGGCATTGCAACATGGCGGGGACTTGTTTGTTTGTGAGGCAGGGGTTTTTGTGTCATCCATGAGTGGTGAGGTTGTGTGTATGCGTCGCTTCTGGACGGTACGGTCTGGAATCCTCGGACCATGTCAAGGCCCTCCTCCTGTATGTCGCAACTCGAGTCTTCTGGCGCCGCCCTCCTCAGATAATCCCCAGTTATTCACCATCTCATGGACAAGATTCTTGTTCAGATCGCCATAAGGATAAGTGAATGTTGACGCTTCGAGCGTAACACAAGCCAGATTCGGCAGTCGCGATTGTGCTCCGTCCGATTCAGGAGCATCTCTAAGCCAGTTGTTCAAGGCTTGAAAGTTTTGTATAGTCTCAGGCGTGCTCCAGTTGTTTGAGACAAAAGATATCTGTGTGGTATGGAATAAGTAGCTGTCGTTCAAGGGTTGGGTCGACAACTCACCCTTAGCTCCTTCAAAGAAGACGGTAAAAGTTCAGATAGGGAGTATGGCGTCTGAGGGCCATGCGTGAAGAGGTAACGAAGAGGGATGGAAAGCTTCCTCAGGGAGCAGAATGCCGACAGGTCTGCTGGCTGTTCTGAAGGTTTCATGTGCCCTTGCAGCGCGGGGATGTCGAGCTCTTCAAGGGTTTCCTGAATCGGCTCCAACATCCAAGCAATGCGATGCGCTTCCACGTGTAGTCCATGCTGGACGTATTGGTCCTGTATATTGAGGGCTAGTTTGCGCAAGGATCGTGGCACTTGCATAAGCGTCCGAAAAGTCTCCATCGGAAGGTCTGAGTTAGGCCCCATCCGAAGCTCCACGACTGAGGAGTTGCCAAACGTCCATCCTGGAACCGAGAAACGTTTCGACGCTAAGGAATCGGCGCGCAGTCCACGAAAGTATATGCTTTCTATTCGTGGTAGACGCATGCACAGCAGTAGTTCATCGGGAGTCACATTGTGGTGCCATTCGACTTTGCGGAGCTCTTCATACGTATTGAGCCTGAGGGATTTGAATGGAAATGGGATACCCCACTGCCAGAGCTTGTAGTCACGTGACTGATAACTGAACTGGCGTAGGTTGGGTAGCAAGCCAATAATCTCAGGAATTCTGCTTTGCTTTTTGTGCGGTTGGATATCTCTGAGAAGCAGGTCGAGGTCCAGTCGATGCACGCGGTGCCCGAGCTCAGGCCGGACCGCCAAAGTACGGAGGAAGAGATCGAGGCCTTCAGGTTTGGATATCGTAGCATTTCGGTCCAGTAATCGCTGAGCCACCTCACGGAATGAGCGGCATGTGAGTGTCAGGTTGAAGAGCTGGCCCTTCTCGGATTGGATCTCGGAAAAGATGACGTAGAGAAGGTCGAAGCTGATATCATGGAATCCAGCCATGGCTCTGGACAGTGCCGCACTCGCACTTGCACCGCGAGTTTCTCCTTTCGCAATTCCTTTACGGGTAGGGCAGGCTGATGGGGGCTTACACAACGGGTGCACCGGTAGGAGAGATAAGGAGGTGACTGGCCGACTGTAGTGCTCCGGGCAGACACAACAGTCCTGCGATGGTCAGGACGGGGAAAGAGGCAAAGTCGCAAAACGTAGCCGGGCGTTGAAATGATAACGAGTATGTGGTGTCGACGAGGGACGAAGCGACGCCAGGCAACGAGAATAGGAACGGTGGATTACTAAGCACTTATTCAGTTAAACTTGACCACTTATGGCTAGGGCGACAGGGGGTTGAAGAAAGCCCACTGCGCGTCTTAGAATCACTGCTTCACATCCAATCCCTAGTTGGATCAAAAGCGTTTACGAATCTACTCACGGCAAGACTCTCTACAAATGCCCGTTCTAATATTGTGATCACAGTGAGCCAGCGGAAAGCAAACTTCCTTCACACGAAACGCTCGTTTCAGGTGAATTGGCAAGTATCGAGACATAAGTTGATTGATTGAGAATACGGGAAATATGGCTATATATATACACGACCAGGTCACGTGAAGTAGTAACCATATCCAGCAACAGCTCGTCATCACCGCAGGCACCATATTTCACCAGGTGCCTGACCGGCACAGATTGCGTCAATAACCGTGATTCACTGAAGAACATCTGCATTTGTGCATATTTGAAAACCCGTTTCTACTTCTCAGCCGGTCCCCCCGCCACAACTGGCGAACACCCACTTGCGACAACTCGAGATCATATCAAGCATGGCATCCGATCGACGGTGCCTTTTCGAGCGCCTCCCAAGGGAGGTACAGCAGATGATCTTCAAGGAGGCACTAACGGATTGCGACTCGGATATTATCTTCGACGCGAATCAGAGCGGAGAAAACCATAGCTGCCTTCGCGTGCTCGAAACCCTGAGTTCCGTCAAGCTGGAAATCTATCAAAGTGCCCTCGATTACATGGGCGATATCCTACGAATTGTCATCACGATTGACGAAGAGCCCCACCGAACAACCCTCCAGGCATTCCGCCGGCAAATGCCTTATGAAATCCGTCGATCTTTCAAGCGAGTCTATCTGCCAAAGTTCACGATCGTGGGCCTAATATGTCCGGAGACGTGGTTGCCGGAGCGTAAGATTGGCATTGGCCTTATTAACATGCCCCACCGCCTGATCGATTCTAGGACTCCCTATGCCAACAAAAAATTGCTGGAGGTGGGCTGGAACGAAGAGCTCAATGAGGATATCTGGTATACCATGGCGCTCAGGCAGGACATGCGTCTGGGTTTGCAGTTACTTCGAAATACCTTCCCCTCGCTTCAGCACCTCGATCTCGGCGTTGATCTGCTTGAATGTATCCCCCCTTCGAACTTTACGCTCTCGGGCTCTCTTGATAATGTACGGGCTCAAGGTCCCGGGCTGAGACCTACATCCCACGTCGTCGAGCACTTAGGTTCCCTTGCTACGTTCCCCGGGATCCAGGCCATGTGCATTCGCGTCTTTTGGGACGATTTCATCGAGCGAAGGAAAGCGTTTAGTACCAATATTCCATTGACGGATGAGATACGAATCGAGCTCCAGGAGTATGTCATCGCCGCTCTTAGGCATTTGATTCCGGCGAAGAGCATCACCGGTCACTCGCTCTCGGTTGGATGAACGCCACAACGCCGAACACAACTCTCCGTTGTACCTTCTCTACGGGCTTTCAGCGCCTCTGAAGCACACGCAGTCACTTGTCGGTAACTTTCCTTATGTACTCGGACATATCTTCGATGGCATGGATCACGTGGGGTCCTAGGTAGTTACCGAGAGTTATGAATAGGCCTGACGGAGTATAATGTAAGGCTTATACTTGAACTGCAAGTCAAATGTACATGTACGTACTCGAATGCAGTTATCCCGTCCATTCTAGTCTAGTCCCGAGCACGTAATGATACACTGAATTGGACTAGCGCCCTCAACGAGCCATCCGTGTCCGCACCTTCTCCCTCCCCTGCATTCTGCTTAATAATCCGCCAGCATCACCATAGACCCAGTGAGCACAGCAGAGCAGATCTCGCTTCTCGATCGCTTGCCTCAGGAGTTCCAAATCCTGGTCTGCCAAACGCAAGTACGAAGAGTCGGAGCCTGAACCAGGGCACCCCCTTTGTGGCTCAATATTCCAAAGTCGCTCATACTGAACTATTCCCCATTCATGGTTGGGTACATCTGCTGATATTAGATGCATTTGCGGACCGATTCTAGCCGAAGATCGCAAACAAATCAAGCATGTCTATCTTGCGCGTCTCCCAGCGCAAGGGCCTATAGATCCAGCCACTGGTGCGCCCGAGTTTCGATGTTATGTCGCGAGAATACGAGTGTCCGAGGCCATTGTGAGGTGTCCCACGTACAGAATGAGCCTGAATCCCGATGGTATGATAAATGGATACAATAGCTACTTCACCCGCAAGATCAGACAGGGCTTGGCCACCGAGCTCACCATAATGGCGCTTGTCATCCCCTCACTAGGTCGAATCGATCTCAGTCTCGATATCGTAGACTGCTTGCTGGGGTCCTACAAAGACCAGCTATCAGCGTCGGTCATGACTGCCTTAAGTCATAGGTGGGGGCATTAGAGATGTTTTGAGGACGTGCCGAGTCATGGCGCTATCCATCATGCGCCGCAAAGTTTAGATTTGTTCAAGGATATTGAAGAGACTGATATGCAGATCTTCCGGAAAGACTTTGTCCAAGGTGGTCGCATATACGAACTGGACTCGAAATTGACGAAGTCAGAGAAGAAGCTGAAGATATTCCTATCGAAATTCCTTGAAAACTCATACCCGCAACCAGCATTACGGGTTACCGCATGAAGTGAGGGCGGAAGCGGCTCGCGGTATTTGGGGCCTTAAGGCCTTCAGGGGCTCCTAGCCTGCACCCGTGCTCCGAATTCATATATCAAGACGGAGCACTGACTCCAGAGTGAACGTCAGTCCGCGCCTCTCCAACTCGCGAACAACCTCCTTCTCCGCTCCTTGGGGCGTATGATTGAGAACTATAATGGAATAGTGGTTGGGCTTCCAGTCCCGGCTTGAAGAGATCCGATCCATGTCGTACGGATCTAAGTGAATTGTGCGGATAGCCTGCAGGTGTGCCGGTTTGCGGCTCGCGTGCCACTTCCCAAATTCATGCCGACAACAGAAATAGAAGTTGTTCTCCTTGTAGGGAATCGTGGCGGCCTCGCTGTAGACTTGTCGGCAGACATTGAGGAGGCTGAGTGCGTGTCGGATTTTAGTGTTGGTGCCCCCTGTGATTGTGTAGCGGCTGATGTGAGAGCCTGTCACGCGCATGCCACCGAGTGCATACTCCCATATCTTTGTACAGAGCTCAGGTGGCAGAGTGAGCAAGTTGGTGGTAGAGTTGTGGACAGATCTGATCACTGCTGTTAGTAGGTTGCGAGGGAAGAAAACGGAGACTTACGCTTGCACAAGATGGTCCGGCGTATGGAGTAGCGAGATAAGACCGTTCTTGAGGCGATACACTCGCTTGCGTTGAGTACGCAACTTGTTGTCCTCCTCTCGAGCTTGGATTGCCTCCGGCGAGTTGTACACTTTGCGCGCTGCCGTGTCTCTCATTGAGTACCGCGGCGTCATGATGAGCTTGAGAAATAGGCGCGATGTTGCAAAGGTTGGATTGAAGGAGCTTCAGGGTGAGAGCTACGTTCGGTAGAGAGGCAAATAACTGAGGGACGAGGGCCAACTGGTAGTTTCCGCAGTGTTAGCGGAGGCGATTCCGGGCTTAGCGTAGAAGAAGGTGAAAGACTTCCAAAACTCTTACAGCCGGTAAGTGAGCAATACAATTATTCCAAACTTCATCAACGTCAAATCGCAAGCTGAGGAGTTTTACAGACTATTCGCGCGAAATGAAAGGACCTCTCGTTCCAGCTTGCCAACGCCGCGGATTTCCTGAAGGAGGTCCACCCCTATCACACCTAGCAAGAATGTATTGGTATTGCAAGCCACGTAGCTTTATTTAGAGCTAGCAATCCGTGTCCGAATATAGTCACAATGTCCACTTGTTCGACGCGCGAGAGGCTCAACAGATGTGATCGAATGTCGGTACGGTCGGCAGACTCTCGCCTAGACAGTCTACGTATCAATAATCGAGGAGTTATATCCCAGCCGAAAGTGATGGAATGGACAGGCCCCGCTGGTAGGATGGCTGATGAGAGACGTCGGCGGCCAAGAACTAGACCGGTCCGATGTACCTTTTCGGAATAGCGTATGTGCCACCTTCTTCCACTCAACACTTTCCGTTCTCATCATCCAAGGAATAAGACCCTCCTCTACTCCTCTTGTAAGCAGCTTTATTGGTCTTTCAAATGGACGCATTGCAGTCATCAATGGTCAGGTGTACACCCTACGGCAGACACCGTCGCACTGGAGCGAGCCCCGCGTCGTGCACCCTTTATGGCACCAGTTTGTTTCGCGATGCCAAGGGAACACGGTATCATCTGTACGCATTTGAGAGTGCTTATCGAACCAATGACTCCGACTTGCCGTCCCTTGTCCCCGTTCCACGTCATTCATGTGGAATTGAGAGTTGTGGCACAAGGCTGGGGCGGGAGCACTTATAAGGCGGTGCAGCGCACCCGAGTGTTTGCAAAAACACAACTTGATTCAACTTCGCCGTTCACGCAACAATATGGCTCCCCTTTACTGGCTCGTATGGCTGGCGCTATTTTCCGGTTCCTCGGCCGGCGACGCATGGGACAACTTCGCCAACAACCTCGCGACCGACCTAGCTCCAATCTTGCAGCTTTTCGGCGAGCAAGTCTCGAAGCAGTTTCTCTCCGAAAGTACTACCATTTGGGACAACATCATTTTCGCTATGGCGCCATTGGGAATCTTGACAGCTGTGGTATCCGCTATTCGGGTCTGTGGCAGCCCGTTACTAAAGGCATTCGTTGGGAGGGCTCAAGAGGGAGCTGGTATTGCAGAAGCCGAGCTGTGCTCATCAACCGGAAGAGACGTTTGCGAGATGTATCAGAACGGCGCAATTACGCGTGTCTTTGGTCGACCCAAGATCTTGGAATTCGTTCACGATCCTCATCAAGAAAACTTCTACGCCGCGGAAGGAGAGGAAAAAGTCGCTTCGGCTGGACTGTACACCTTCAAGGAGTACTACAAGACTGAACGGGGGAAACGAGAATGGGTTGAGCTCAGGAAGAGTCCCCGCAAGCGCCCAAGGACAGAAGAGGATGCGTCCAGTCGCTCACCGGATGATTTCGCTCCGAATCCCAACCTGATGCTTAATATCGGCTTCAGAAATCCATCGCGATGCGTACTCCGTCCATTTGCGGTTGTCGCAGTACTCATGCAAGCGTCCGTTATGGTCTTCGCCGTGGTTGTTCAAAAGTCTCTGAAATTGACCCGGGAAGGCCGGTTGCCACCACCCTGGGCGCTACCCACTACAATCATTGGCACGGTGTTGCTTTGTACGGGAATGTTCATGTGCGCGTTTCTGATCGAACAGAGCACGATTGAGCGGATGTTCACGAGACCGAAGGCTCCGACCAAGCACCCTCAACCTCGGTCCGTTATGCATTGGATTCAACCGGGAGGGCAGGTAGTGGGTGACCAGAGCTTCGACTCGTTTGCCTACTCTGACAAAGATCGTCCGTTGAGACAATACATTTCATCTTGGAGGAAGCCGGTGTCGCAGCATGAATCCTTGATGACGTGGATCACTGTCATTATCACGATGATTGGGTTCGTGGTCCAGTTCGTGGGCCTGAGAGGTGTACATTCGGCCGTGTCTGTATGTCAATTAGCCGCTGTCGTCATCATGAGCGCGTTACGCGCCCTATTGAGGACGAAGCGTTTGGAAGGAGACGCAAACCGCATCCCGTCAGAATTCATTCAAAACGCTTCAGGGAGACCGGGCCACGAGCTCGATTGGCTCGCTTTTGAACTCTGTCATATGCATGGCCAGCTAAAGCCTGTTCAAGACGGGATGGCATACTCGTGGTCGACTTATCAATGGCCCTCGTGTCGAGAGGGTCCGACAACCGGCCCGCGAATAAGGAGGCTTGGTGACCATGAGAAGTCAAGCGTCTGGGTGTCTCAGGGAGATGCAGCGGAGAATCAAAGCTTGCTAGCTCGGTTGGAGGCTCAGGGCAACAGCAGCACTGCGCGCGTACAACCGGATGTTGCTGCTAGATTATGGCGGTACCGGATTCGCCTCGCTCAGCTCACCTCAGTGATGTCCCCAAGCTTATCGCCTCAAAATTGCTGGCCCGATGATATGGTGGAAGGGCGCTCCGTTTCACGAGCGCTTGCTCAAGCACTCTCCGTGACCGGTTCGTTAATCTTGCGAAACGCAGGTATACACCCTAGGCCGGAAGAGGAGGTGTACATTAAGTTTGTCTGTTATGTTCCTAAAGGAGCCCCTAAAAGAGCTGGTGGTGATTTCAAGAAAGGGTATCCTACTGTTTCGGATCCTAAAGAAGCAAGAGACCGAACTGTAGGCCCTGGAACCCAATACGGCAACGCCAACATCCAGTGCCCCATGACGCAACCGACTGGGTCCGCACAGGCATCGTCACCGCATATGGGCTATTTGACATTCTCGTTGAAAGCGCCAACGACCCCCGACAATATATCGCCTGAAGACACGTGGACTGTCGACCCTGCCGAGTTGGAAGCTGCCATAGCTCTCACTACTTGGTCAATCCGTGCTCGACACCCTTCTCTCGGGTTATCGGATACCATGGGACGCGGTTCTATCTCGCAAAATAGGATTATGCAAGAACGAATACTATCCGTCGCAGAGCCCCAGGGTGTCGCACGCATAATGGACTGGGCATGCGTGAAGAAGCTTACCATCCGCTTATCCACGCTCCACATTGCGCCCTTCCTAAGCGATCAGGATAAGAAGAGCGTTTGGAACTCTCCACCGGGCCCGGAGACTCTTTGGGCATGTGGCCAGTTTCTACGTCGTTGCGTATCTCAGGATTATCGACATCCGGCCTTCATTCTTCCAGAACCGCAATTTCGCTCAACCTACAATGCTATTCCGCGGCACTTGGATTCCTTTGAAGCCTCAACCCCGGTCGTCCGCTTCTTTGGTTGGAATACGCTATCTTTTGACGCGCAACACTCTCAAGGCGAGAAGCATTTTCTCACCGTCCCGATTGAAGGCTCGGTACCCACCATGTGCGCTCAGGACCTCTTTACAGGTTTCTTGAGAGCGCTTTTGCCTTCCTGTCATAGGCCACTAGGTAAATCAACCTTTATTAAGTCCGGCGAAAAATTCGGTATCAACAACGATGTTGTGACGGAGCTGATCGAGCTCTTTGTCAAGTCCGGTCTAGGCTCAAGAGAAGCCGCCATATTGTGTATTATCCCCGCGATCATTGCATCCAACTGCATTACTCCAATTCTAGATGCATTCGACGATGCCCTCGAGCATGCATTGGACCACATCTCGAATAATAGGTTAAGCGAAACGTTTGACGATATCGTATGGTCGAATGCGTTTCTTGATCGTGGAGCCGGGGACGAAAGAGTTCGCGAATGGTTCATAATGATGTCTTGGTTATGCTATCGGGATATGGTTGTACATCCAAGAAATAAGCGGCAGATGAATCCCCGCGTCGCCTTCACGCTGATCAGACATTGTGGGAAGTATAGCGAGCCCACCGAAACCTTCGTTCGCATACTCGTGCTGCGGTTGCGTGGCATGTACTTGACTGAGGTTCCGCCATCATCCCTACCGGATCTTGATCCATCGAGATTCGATTACAACTGGGAAGCAGCCACTGCTATGGAGCTGTCCGATGCTATCGCCAACGATGATCCTTACGGAGCTATTATATGCGTTGAGGTCCAAGAAACTTGGGTAGGCAGCAAGGACAACCTTGGCCGCGGTGTTCTCTCGCAACTTGTAACCCGTCATGGGGAGCTATGGCGACGCGTGACCAAAGAGGTGCTCAAAAGGCAGCCACTATCCTCAATGGGAGCGCACGGCACCCTGAAAGATAACAACAACCGCGATGCGCTTAGCTGGGCCGTTGAACATGGAGAGTTGGAAGCGGTGAAGCAGTTGGTTGAAGCCGGTGCATCGCTTACTGCGCCTGATGAGTGGGGCTCGTTACCTTTTTATCATATGCTCGCGAAGAACCGCGTGGACCTTCTCGGCCACTTCATCCAAGAAGGCTCTCCTAGCTTTCAGGGCTGGTACCCTTTCACAGGGAATAATCGAGCCGTAGGATTTGAAGCTCTCGCCGAATATGCCAAAGACGATGTGTTGAGATTGCTACTAGACCGAGTTCCTCAGTGGATCAACGTAGACAAATGTCCCGAGCAGTATAGAGAAGGGCTCAAGAAGCGAATCGAGAAGCTGAAGGAAGAGATGGAAAGGGAAAAGACTTCGAAGAATCATGAAGAACCGAAAGATGATACCGCAGGCAAATTCGCCTCCAAAGAGCACGAGGACGGACAGCCGACGAACCATGAGGCGCCGGAACGTAGCAGCGGAAGTGAGCGTGCATCCGCGCACGAAAGGCCGCAGATGGCGGACGGAGAGACAGAACATGATCCCGCATGTAAGCCTCACCCATACGTTTAAGATCAGCCGTGTATCGATCCTCGGGACAAACTTGCTAAGCTATCAACGCAGCTTGAAGCCCTTGAGGAAGAAGAACGCAAACCAGAGGGAAAATCCAACGCCGCGGATGCAGAAGAATCCGAAGACTCTGAGTTGCACCGCAGATCGAAGCCCTGAAGAGCGAGTGCCGTGCGGATACAGGAACGGCTTTAACAATACCATACACTGCTTCACGCTACCAAGAAGTAAGCCGTGGCAGGCGAAGTGTAACGCAGAAAAGCTTAGGTACTCCGCTTGCCACCTTTTAGCAGCAATACCACGAACAGATAGACTAGACTTGCCTATTTCGATCTATGAAGCCGACGAGTCCGCTGAATTCATCATCGTTGATGACAATGGCGGTCAAGCCATTATTATCGATAGTTCTGATGACGAAATGTGCTTGGACAAGTTGGACGATGACGATTCCGGTCAGAGCCCCCGACGTCGGGCACAGCGAAAGCGGTCAACCAGAGATGGAACCAATCAATCAGTCAGGCCAAAGGGGCCCAGCCTGACCTGATTGGGTACCCGAAGAGCTCGCGGACTGGACTGATTGATTGACAAGCCTCTGAGAGGGCAGACTGACCTGGTAACTGATTGATTGAGATATTTTGTATGTACGAAACGGGTTACAGCTCCCAATTTGTGAGGTTGTACGTCTCATCCAGCACCTTCTCAGAGAGATCTGAGCCCTCGTCAACCTCAGCGAGGTTTACAAAACCAGCCTTGCCCCATGAACGTACACACTGAATTGCGGAGAGCAATTGAGGGTTGAGTTTACGTCTTTTGGGCTCCATCATATCCCCAGTTTCGGAGAACATCCTCTCACAATAACAGGAGGACGCTGGGATCGATAAGACGTCTATCGCGAGCTTTGATAGGTGGGGATAATCGCCCTTGAGGCTTACCCAATAGCCAATAGGATCCTGGGCGTGTACGTGATCGATTTGTACGTTTGGCTCATGGTGAAACCACCGCTCGAATTCGTCAGTCGAATTGATTTCGACGGGCGGCCCGTCAAGCCTCTTAGGCTTTGTGAGCTCCTCCGTATACGCGTCGATATTAGAGACCTTTGCCCTCTTGCGCGGCGGAGAGTTGTCGGTTCGGGTGCCGTCCTTTGAGTTATACTCCGCCCACAGCTGCTGGAACTGAGCTCGACCCTTTGCAAGCCATCCTGGGTTGTCGTCACCCCAGGAGTTGACAAAGTAATACTTGTAATATGGGTGGAGGCTTGTGGCGGCGAAATAAGCTGGCGAGTCTTCGAGCTTGAGGTAATACTTTGAGAGCTTTGTAAGAGCTGCCGTCACGTTGATTTTCAAGTGATCCTCTGGCGAATCAGGCTCGTTGAAATCGACGCCCTCTATTGACTAGCCAGGTTCTCAAAGCGGCTGAGGAGATACTCAAACGTTGGATAGACTTCGTAAATTGCTCCAAAACGCCCTGAGTATCCACGGCCTTCGAGTCTCTTTGTGGCCTCCTTCAAGGGCTGTAAAATTTGGACGTATTGGGCAATAGTTGCCTAGTCGTTAGAGGTCAACCTGGAGGATCTCATCTACTCAGGCTCGTCGCCCTCTGCGGTGCGAGACTGACGCGCCCTGCGCGACGCACCCTCCTTACGCGTCTTTTCGATGTGATACTCAATATAGGCATTGATAGTGAGGTACTGGGTAAGGGCTCTTGTAAAGGTGTCGCAGTAGCTGTTCCACCGGGTGACGACAGGCTTGACAGGCTCAAGGAGCTTAACGGACTTTCTAACGCCCTTAGAGCTGTCTGACTCGAGGATGTCCTTCTGGAGGGCGTTGAAAATATTGTACTGTTGCGGCGTCCGGATTGAGTGGAGGACGTCAACAAGAAGGCCTAGAGGTCCTTGCCGCCTCCACTCGCGCAGGAGCTGCTCCTCCGTCTTAGCCTGAGAGACCTTATTGTCAAACGCGTCTTTGTCAACTCCGTATATCACTGTCTGGCCGACCAAATTGAGCGAGTGGGGTGAGCAGCGGAGGCGTCGATCAGAGGAAGAGAAGTTGTACTTCGACGCTAGCGCGTTGACGGCCGTATTATTGTTGGTAGCGTTGTCAAGGACAAAGTATCCAACGGAGGAGGGGTCCATCCCAAACCTCTGCAGCGTCTTGTTAATTACGTCGGCCATCCTCTCGCCCGTGTGGGCGCCGGCGAGCTGAGGGAGAGCGAGAGGGAGGTCACAAACCTTGCCGCGGGCGTTAACGCAGTGGCCGACAATCCCTAAGAAGGCCCTCTTGCCGCCCTTGACAGACCAGCCGTCGAAGCTGAAGTGGATCTTACTTATTGAGCGACTCAGCTCGAGCTGTACCTTCGGCACGAGGTAGTCGTATAGGCGTAAAATATACTTTGAAACGCTCCGGTGAGATTTCCAAAGAGCCAGGTCAGCCTCTGGGTTGACGACGCGGAGGAGGGCTCGAAAAGACGGCGACTCAAACTCGCTGAGAGGGTGATTATTCTCGACAAGCCAGCTGACGGATGCTAGTCTAAAACGCTGAACATTGAAGTTTCCAAGGGCGTTGGCCGATAGGATGCTACACCGCCGTTATTTGACGCCGTGCCCAACGAATCTCGGACAGGAACACATAGCAATAAGCGCCATGAGTAGACATCCCCTGCATAACTATTATAAGCCTACGGATCAAATCGCTCTTTCCCATGATTTAATATCGGGATTAAGCCCTCATAGCTATAGAACTGTTAAGTTGTTCCGTAAACTGGAACGAAGAGGGCACTTCCTAATAACGGAGCAGATGATCACTTATGCGTTTCGGGAGACGAGCCTGTTTTAAGATTTATCCGTCTTCCAGTATAAATAGAGAGTTCCACCTGAGGATAATCAACAGCTCTTTCCACACATCTTTCAGCCAACATCTTTCAATCGAACCTGCTAAAATCCATTACTTTCCAGGCTTCCAATCAAGAATCTATAGTGTGTTCAGTCAATTCAAGCCCCGGCCTACACCGAACATGCTGGTGCTGACTGAACTGCAGTTCCCACCACCAAAACAAAGATATCCAGCTGAAATCCCCGGGACTCGAAGCTAGCGTAAGCCCATAGGAAGATGTGTAGTATAGGTGCATGTTGGCTAATCAACTCTTAAGGAACATGTGCGAACAGGATTATCGGATGTATACTTGTGGTTGCAAGAAATTGGAGGAATTTCGCCAGTGTGGGGACGAATGTCAAATGCAGCCCTGTAACTCAGACTCGACTTCCCGACTCGGTGCATATGTGCTCCAAGCACATGGTAAAGCCAGGAAAGGATGAAATGCGTAGATAGACAGGACACGGTCCGGACGCAGGCTGCTTGATCTGCGGCGACTGTTTTTCAAGCTCGCTCTCTTGAGACTTCTAGATAGCAACAACCACAATAGAGTCTCTACTCCTCTTAACTGCTAAGGAATGCTTTTTATACTCATTCTTGGTGATGCTTCCCGTTTCGGATATTTCCGTATTGCCTCACATGCTCGCCGAACGATGCCACTGTGAATTTCCGTCTATAATGCAGTGGTCGGCTGCGGTGAGACTTCTGACATCCAATGCAATGAAAACCCCACTCCAGCTCTTGGGAGACTCTGTTTAACCATGGCATGCGAACAATTGCCATGAAACGCATCGGATTCCTTGATCGACCATCAAAGAGATCTTCAGTTCGAGGCCGACGTAGGCGGCGTCTCGTGGGTCCAGATCCCTCCGCCGTTGCTTGTGATGTTCTCCTATTGAACTCTTGCAATTTTTGAGCTGATATGTTTGACACATATTGTTCCATGGCGCTAAAGGACCCGTGAAGTGTAATACCTGCGCGATAAGCAGACTCGGAGTCTACCAAGACGAGCCGCTCGTGACATTTCTTTTCGTTCGGTGAGTATGTGCCCGGTATGCTCCTCATGCAAGGCAACGTGTTAAGGATCTGACGGTTGACTCCAAATTTTCGAATCGCATGGCTACTCCGCAGTGGTAAATATCTTTTGCCCTCTGAAAAGCAGAGGAAGCAAACGCGCTCGCATGTGAGGATGTAGAGGTAGCCGCCAAAATCGCCACACCGTTCACATTCAGCCGTGCATAATTTTTCGTAGACAGTTTCACAGGAGATCCACTGCCCTGTTTCGATGCTTAGAATACCACGGAGTACATTGCGTGCATGTGTGGTGACCGCTTTATATTGAGGGATGGATTCCACAACCTCTATGGCTCGTCGGTTTACGCGTCGAAATCCCGTAAGAGTGCATAAGTCAAGTTGGGAGAGCAACCCCTGAAGCAGCTCAAGAGGAAGTACATCAAGGGTACCAAGATCAACTTTAGGTAATTTGCGAATATGGCCGTTGCCGGGCGGAAATCCTAAGGCCGGGAGATTGTCGTCTAGGATGAAGTCTCTGAGCCGGGGACACGGGTAGGTGAGGTCTTCGAGTTGTGATTTGCTGAGTGGTTCTTCCTCTATTTCATTTTCTGGAACCATTTAGGGCGGAGAGTCTCATAAAGAAGATTTCTGAAGGTCGGAGCTAGCGCACTGGAAGGTGTTGAACGGTTGAAGTGGTTTCGTGCAAAAATTTGCTGACTAGTTTCGGGTACGGAAATATCATTTTTCCGAAGCCAAGAGCTCGCTCTGGCCAGGTGCCCCAACATCCAGGGGTATGTACTGGGGAGGAACCAAACACAACAAACAGCGAGAACTCAATTTTTGGAAAAACCTATCACAAAAGCATCAAAACACTCCTGCTAGTGGCCGCAACAGCCCCTACAGGCCATCACGCGTCCCTCCGCGTCGATTTAGCACCTGTAGGGTCGCTGTTGCGGCCGCGACAGGACAGACCGACCAAATTCGCGAGCAAGCTACACAATAGGACTCGACCATCGAACGCAGCAACAGTCATCTCGCTGCGACACGGCAATACGAAAGCGACGACGGAGCCCAAACACCTCTATCGCAGTCACAATACACAGTATACAGTTACTGATGGGCTTCCTGGTCAGCCCATCGCCAATCGACAATGTTTGCGACGTCCCGCATCGACGAGCCCTCGGGCTGAACGGCATCACCTCTCACGCGAACCACCTCACAGACACCCGGCACGCTACCATCGGTGCCACACAATACTGCAGATTATCAGACAGCCTCGTCCACTGTCGCCCCTCGACACACCCGACAAGGTCTGAGGAGATTCGCGAGAGAGCTCTCATGCTCAGTAGATCTGACGGCGCGCTCGAGCGGAGCGTTGCTCTCGTGGAGCTGCGTCGCGACGGAATGCTACTGCCGCTGCGCTCGGTGGCAGGTCACTAATACCTTCCGGGACACCGAGTGAGGTGTGCCTTGAAGCTGCGCCTCTTGACTGAGGGCCCTACGGGAAAGCCCTACGGGAAATTGGTCTGGACACGCTTCGTCAAGGTTTTCTACGATGTCTAGGGAATGGCTGGCTTCGTCCAACTCGAAGTCGCAGTTGTTCCGGCATGCATGAATCTCTGCCACCTAGTTCTACCATCAAATTCAGCCACCTCATCACCATCCGATCCTAGCTCTTCCTTGAATCCATACACTCCAAACATCTCCGTATAACGTATACGCATGAAGTTGCTCCACTCCTATATGAATCCTAAGCCGCTCACGACGCCGTGTTTGAGAGTCGAAAGTGATCGTTCCACTCACTGTCAGCGCCCCGTTAGCACAGAGACCACGTCATATCCCCTCTCTTGCCGACTAACAAGCGTGGCATGCCGTAATACCACGCCTCTCCAGCGGCTCGAACTCCTCTTCGGTTGCACTGGATGTTGGCTCCTGTCTTAGCAGGTTGAGTAGTTCAATGCTCTAAGAGTCTATCTTCGCATGAATATACCCTCATCCAAACATATCCTCAATTCCAGGCCGAAGGCTTTGAATGCGTAGATAGCAGTTAGAGCAGGTGAGGTTTGGGTGACGAGACACGGATGGTCGAAGGAGGTAGCTGAGCCGAAGGCAGCAGCCTTAGCTGAAACAAAGCTACACGTGACTAGGAAAGTATAGCCGAGTGCCCAGATCCCTAAACAGCCCTTCGTTCATGCCTAGGAGCTGTGCAGGTCCATTTTTGGACCTTCTAATATGTATTCAGGCTTAGATCAGGAGTCTCCCAGAGCGACTCACCCTTAGCTCAGATTAAAGCAGCGACTGCTTAGGCTGGCGACTGTAACCTGAACTAGTAGCATGAGAGAAGTTTACCTGTCTCTATAACGTACTTCACAAGCGAAAGCCCTAAAATTGCTAAGTATAAGAAAATTAACGAGTCTTTCTTAAATAACTAACGTACTTCACAAACGAACCCCCCACACAAACGAACCCCCCAGGGTTTCTTGGCAAGGAAAATCAACAAAAATTAACTCGTTTTTCTTAAATAACTAAGCGAAATCTTAATATTTTTCTATAAAAATTTATATATATATTCTTTATAGTATATTACACCTTATACTAAAGTTATACTAAGATATATTACGTAATTAAGAA
>NW_022987214.1:2034310-2103261 GCF_010094035.1 Trematosphaeria pertusa | reverse complement strand
ACAGCTCGTGGAGACAGTGCTGCCTGCAGCCGACTTACCCAGCTAGGTGTTCCGGGACGCTCACAGCAGTGGAGACCGCGGAGCCAGCCCTCACAAGTAGTGTGGGGGGTTCGGTAGTAAAGTACGTTACTCTTTTTAGAGTTTTAGTAATGTAACACCGTTTTCTGAGGCGAACTTGCCCAGATTCCTCGCCGCTTTAAGTCTAGCGCGGGCACCCACCAAGCCCTCTCGAACCGGGGACGTGGCGTTCGCGAACCTCGACGCTTTACTCCTCCATACCAACTGCTTATCCCTTTCGTTAGTGCGGTGACTGGGTATCGCTCAACCTGATGCCAGAGCAGCAGTCTCACAATGGTCCTACTAAGGATTCATCGGTCCGACGTCACCTCACCCTTTTAGCCGTCGCAACCTCAAAGCGTTTCCGCCCACATGCCTCATCAGTCCTCTTCCTTACACGCTGCGTATGTGTCAAATATGGCCCGTTTCAACACCTCTCCGATGCCGCCGCTATGCAATTTATCGCCCCCCATACCTCCATACCAGTACCGAAAGTATATTGCGTGTTCGAAAAGAAGGGAATTACATACATAGTTATGTCCCGCATAGCTGGCTCGCCGATTGGTCACAACTGGGAACAACGACCTGAAGGGTCGAAAACGCACCTACTGAAGCAACTGAAAACTTATATGGAAGAGATGAGATCGCTGAAACCTCCAAATTTGGGTGTGGTTGAAGGTGTTGACGGTGGCAAGCTTTATGACATGCGTCTCCCAGACGGTCTGAAGGGATTTGGGCCTTTGGATTCAGTTCGGGACTTTCACTCGTTTCTCAGAGGCGGGATAAGCGCGTCTCCGGAACAGATCCCAGAGGTCAACGAACTGGTTAAGAAGCATGAACAGGCCCAATTCTCCACATGCTTCACCCACGGCGACTTGAATAGCATGAACATCCTTGTCAAGGGAGGCAATATCGTTGGAGTCATCGATTGGGACACAACCGGTTGGTACCCAGAGTATTGGGAATATACGACCGCTTATAACGTCAATCCGTACAATGGGTTCTGGAAGGATGAGATAGGCAAATTTCTCAAAGAATATCCAGAAGCAGCTGAAATGGAGCAGCTCAGGCAGAAATACTTTGGAGCATTTTGACCGGCAAATCTGCGGGCCATCCTTGCTTTGGATATTCTTCTACTTCTTTCGAACGAACTAGGAGTAACATTTTTCCTCAGCCTAAGGTTTCCCCGGTGCAACCTTTGAACCGGAAATAGAAATAGGTCTAGTCTGTTGTACAGATGTCGGTACGCTTCAGGGAATGACCTCCTTCTCCTCCAACAGATCATATGTCGGCACGGAACCCGCCTTCTACGTACCAGACCCATCATATCGCCTCTGTTGTCGCTTCTGTGCGACATAGGTATTCGACGTTTGCCCAATTCTCTGCCAACCCGTTACCCTTGTTCCTAAACTCTTCCCATCAGCTTCCAACGCTGCAATCGCATCCCTGACCCAGATGCGGCAGGTCCACGCTGGATCATCCTGTACAATGGGCACTGCAGCAATCGTCGCGGCCATCTGAGCCCCATTTGCAACCTTTCCAATCATGACCCGCGCTAGTAGCATACTGGTCTATGCCAGAGGGATATCTAGTGCCTCATAGTGCCATACATGGCGTCCTGGCCTGGCTGGATCGAGTTTCTGCCTTGGGTGATATCGAAAACCCCTTCCGCCTTCGACTTCGTTCTTGGGTCCTACGATGATGGCCCAGTGATAGGGGTGGGGTCCTGCCCGCCACGAGCGTAGACGTAGATGCGGTCTTTGTTGGAGGCAACCATTGTAGCTAGTGCAGAGAGGTGGGAAGGGGTCTCTTAACGCCGTTAGCTAAATCCTGTCTCTAGAACCACTCTCCACACACAGATCTAATTAACAATCAGAACTTTGTTGGGGTCGGTATTTTGGGAATAAATGGTCTTTTCTAGAAAAGTTCTCCTCCTTGTGGCTGCTCGCACGTGCGTTGGCTAATTGTCTCCTTTGTGTCAGTTGGTAATGACCGAATATATAGCATTCGATTTAAATATCTATTTAAAATCTCAGTTGCATATTTACTCTACCAAATATGGAGCGTTTCGCTTCTGCGGATTTTATGTTTCATCTTCAAAATGACGAGGTTGCTCGGTGATTCGCTTGTTCCGCGAAGCGCGGGCTGTGCCGCAAGAACAAATAAAAGACGACCGCACTCTCGCTCAGATCACCATCCATACCTTCCCCATCCTCAACATACAATCTCCAACACGATAATCGCCAGCGAGAGCCTACCATTACGCGCTTCTAGACTGCTTCGCACGGCTCGCCATCAAACGAAACCATGCCTCGCAACAAACCCCGCCTCCAGCTCGCTCTCTACGCGCGGCCGAAGCACCCTGGCACTTACCACTACGCGCTCTTCATTTCTCAAAAAAGCACCAAACAACAACAGGCCAATTCAGCGACAAAACACCATGTCAAAAACACGCTCCAAAATATCTCCGGCGAGCTCACACAGCCATGGCGCTACGAACGTCTTGCCATCTCGGACGTCCAGCTCGAACAGCGTCTACTAGTCCGTATCGTTATAGCTAAGGTTACGTCCCCAGATGCGCTTGAAAGGATCCTTGAAGCAGTGCCGGTTTACCAGATCGATGACCCGGATCGAGCGAAAGCGCAATCGTTCACTTGCTTGACGTGGGTTCGAGCTGCGCTGGAGGAGCTGGGGAGGCAGGGAGCGGTGGCTGGGTTGGGGGAGTGGGAGGGGATTCACAAGAAGGCACTAGAGTACGTGGAGAGGAAGAAGGACATGGGTAGGTGGGATGCGGGCTGGAAAGGGGAGGCGGGGGTGCCTATGTTGGATTTACTTGACGGGAGAGAGGTTGTTGGGTAGGAGGCCGGACTTAATCACTCTATTGCAATTCTGAGACAGCATTAAATGTTAAGGCGACTGACAAAAGGATCAACAAAACGTATTTATCAGAGTGCTTTACAAAGGGTGAAACTATGCATACCAGTTTTAAATTCTTAACTCTTTCGACACCTTAAAGCCAGCCTCGAAATCTCTGTTGGCCATAACAGCGGTATTCAGATAGCCATACGCAATTTTCTTGCCTGCGCTCCTCACCAAGACATACCCCATTCGCAGTATTGTTAATCTAAATCAGTGTGTTAGCGCCGTGTTAAAATACTCTTAATCGGACATTACCTTGCCTGTCTTCTGTTAAATCGATAGGGCTGAAGTTTCTCCAGATCTCTGCGAGATCTATTCGCAACTGCATCTGCTTTTTAAAAGAAAGGCTTTCTACACGTTCTCTCCATTGCCGCTTCGTCTACGCCATCGTATCTAAGCACTACGGTAACGCTCCCCCCCTCGTATCAGGGGGAAAGCCGGGGCCCCTATTTAGGTGACTTCATGCCACTTGCCCGTGGTTCTGTGTTTAACTAGCAGGAGCTCTAAGCTTCTCTTGTCTCCTAGTTATTAGCTTTATAAGCAAGCTTTTTCAGAATCTATTCTATTATTATAGAGCCTTCACATACGCACAGTTAACTTATCTACTTTATCTCAAGACCGTACATTCATGACCCCGAATCGCAGTTATTTAAGAAAGAATTACCTTCTTAAGCAAGCTAAATACAAGACTCTGGACAGTTACCACACGCCAGAGCACATCTATCTCCCTCGGCTATAATGTGTGGCGCTTTATAATCACGGAAATGCACCTCTTCATCCACGTCCCAACCATAACGATCTGCTAGACTTTGTAATTGATCTTCTGTTGGCAAAGGGTAGGTCACGTAGCCTAAGCAATCAAGTCAGCCATCCGAGAACGGATAACAATTACTCCATTGCGGTAAAAGGCGAATTACCATACTCCTTCTCCCTGTCCTCCCTCCACTGCCGGACGCGGTCCCGTAACGCATCCCTCAACGTTGGTTGCGTTATTGGACTATGAGTATCCCAGTTTCCATCGTTGTGAAGAGATTCTGCGTGCTCTAGCATCTGGGCCGTGGAGCTGTACTGTCCGAGCCAAGCCTTCCGAATCATCGAGTCGATGCCGTTGTGCCCGGTGCGGATCTCTGGGAGAACAAGGGCCCGGTTGTCGTCGACCGATAGTTCAGGCTGGGTTCCCGTTTCCATCTGGAATATGAGCGATGCCATGGCAAACCTATCCGTAGCATCCGAAATAGTCTTTGCTGGGCCATTTAGGGGGATCGGGAGGTCTGGACGTGGGTAGGCTAGATTTGGGTAGCCAAACGGACAGGAGGCGCTGAAATCGCAGAGCAGGGCCCGGCCCTGAGTGTCGAAGAGCACATTTTCAATGCGTACGTCTGAATGGGAGATACGGAGGTTGTGTAAATGAAGCAGGGCCCGTATTATGTCCTGATACCACAGGATTCGGCCTGGTTGCGCAGGGGCCCTGAATTCGGATAGAGGACGATATTTCCGGAGGTAAATGCCTTCGGCATGGTCGGTGTCGATGGCTTCGACGATGTTGGGATGAGGCAGCCGCTCAAGCAACCGAAAGACGGTCCGCTCGTCGTTCATCAAGCTGAAACTAAAAAGGGTTTCTGAGGCGTAGAACCTGTAGTCCTGCAGCGAGGCATCACTTGTAGGAGGTTCATACGCCGTTAACGCCTTAAGGACGACATGCTCATCGATCTTGTAAACTTGCGCCGATCCCCCGGCGCCTACTAATTCCATGCCCATTGGGGACTGTGACTTTATAGTGAAGGTCATGCAGTCCGAAGGTTGTGTTGCGGGAGTAATTGTCATGGTGGTGACGTTAGCCGAACGACCGAGAAGACGGAGAGACCAATGTAATGTTGAAGTAACGAAGTGGAGTGTAACATTGTGGATTGTATCTGAAAGCTCTGGTTATATACACTAGGCTAGCGCAATCACGTGATTAACACGTGATCCTCAACAGTAAACAATACAGCTCCAGTCCTCCTGCCAGGTTAAGGTGTCTTGTTACGCAAGAATCAGTGATGGAAGTTTATGACCAGGGGCACAATTCTTCGTTCTAGAATCACAGTGAATGTTCTACAGGATGACATAATAGTGCCAAGGCCCAAAGCGGGGCCGCTTCCATGGGAGTTCGAAACCTCCACTATCAGGCGCCCGCTTGTTCACGAATCCTTTACACTGCCGTTCAGTAGTCTGGGTACGCTTCGTAGAAATATCGGACTAATTCTTGTGAAGATGAACTTGTATAGAGCGGGGTCGCTGCAGGCATCCATTCGAGCGGTCTCTTTAGCAAATCCTTCTGCTGCCTGCATGTCCTGATAACTTTCTGTTCCCCGTGCGCTAATGACTCGCAGTCCCCCATATGGAACACCCACTTGCATGCACTCAATCAGGCGAAATTCAGGGCCTTCCATGGCACATGTAACGGCACAGCGGGCAACTTAAGATGAATCCCACTTCATAATGCACCTTCGTTCAACTGGACACTCCCTCTGGCCGGTTTGGGTGCCTGCGGGCTCTCGGCAGGGTTCATACATTTCCCAGTTCCTTAGCTACTTCTTGTTTATGTACAAGTCGACGTAGTCGCAGGTACACGGATGACGATGCACGGGAAGCCCTCCATTAAGATAGCTGTCTCCGTCTCAAAGCGCTGGAACTTGGGCATGCGGCTGAGCGTGGAGATGTACTCCCCATAGCTTGCTCGCCATCACTCTGGTGACTGCAGCGAGCAGAATCTGCGGCGAAAATTTGAACGATTCCCTCCGCTCAAACCCACTCGGCATGGCCTTCGCCGTGTCGTACTGTATCATGATGCCGCGGGAGGTCTGATGCCCATTATTCCTTGCTCTCCTTCCGTCGTGGCGAGCGATGGTTCATGTTCTTATGCGTAGATCGAAGCGGTCGACGTCGCTTAGGTTGTGGTGTCTTCTGCCTGCGGAGTTTAGAATATCGCGTCTTTTTTGCTAGTATTGTATATGTAGTATGCTCGCATCGTCTTTATGATGAGGTCGAACGAATTCATGACTGCGCGCGCGCCGTGGGCATGGACTACGAGCGCGTTTTTAGGATAGACGAGGGTAGGAGGCTGGCTGGTCGGCGAGCTATCTGCAGATGACAGCGGAGTTGAATGTCGGTGGAAGAGTTTGCAGACACTAGGTACTGCCACAGCCAGGCGAGATATCAGGCATACAGAGCGAAAGGGTAGGGTGTGGGAATAGCTGAGGATGCCCTCTATGAGTTGCCTAGGCGGCCCATTAACGAGTTCGTAGGGTGCCGTCGAAGTTGGCCTGTGTTTCCGCCGCATAGGTTAGCATGTTATACTGCAAGCGGGACCGGTGAAATTACCTGCCACGTAATCTCCCTGGCACATCGACTTCCACTCATCCTGCTGCCCCTTTCTTCTTCCAAACTTCATCTCCCCGCCGTCGAAGCACCCGTCACTTCTGCAGCACAGCCCGCTGAGTCAACTGCTCCTCCAGTCTCCTCTGCGCGTCCTTGCCCACCACGCAAAAGCGCGCCAGCCCCATCTCACTCATGCCCGTCACCACCTTGGGCAGCGCCTCCAAGCGCGCCACCTCGCGCACCTTCTCCGGCGAATCAAGCAGCCCGCCCAGCCGAAACAGCCACATCGTCTCGCCGTCCGCGCCCGTCGTCGGAATCGTCGCGCTGTGCTCCTTGAGCACTTTGGGCAGCTGCAGGCTGTGCTCGTAGGCCGCGCGGTCGTAGCCCACTGCTTTTTTTCGTCTTAGACGAGCGCCCAGTGGGCGTCTGTGATGCGCTCGCGGGTCGCTGGGCCTTGGTTAGCTGGTGTACATATGGAAGGTGCAGGAAGAAGAATATAGCGTCTTTTTGCTGTTACTGTATATGTAGTATGCTCGCATCTTCTTTATGACGAGGTCGAGCGAATTGATGACTGCGCAATGTGTATGAAGATGGCGAAGAAGTGGGAGAAGGATTGCTCAGCCCAAAGGCGTTCGGCATACGCACCATCAGCATGTTGCTGCGCAATCAGCTGGGTCGCCTCCATGCTCGAGTATCCAAAGAGCCGCTTCCACCGCTCGATCGTATCGTTCTGCGGGCATTCGGATGCGAGTTGGGCGTCTGCTGCAGTGGCAGCGGTTGCCATGCGCTCGACTTCGTCCCAGAGAGGATCCATTTGACTTGTGTATGTACGTGTTGTCTGAGTTGGTATTGTGTCGGCTGGAGGACTTCGGGATTTGACGAGATTTATAGCAGGAAGGTGGTGCGATCTTTTAAAGTCCGAACGTGAGCATTAACTCATTTGAGCGGTGAGTCATTGCCGTCTCTCCGAACTGTGGTTCAGAGCACCCGTAGTAGAGGAACGGTTAACCGTGGACGAGCGAACTGAATGACCGCATAACTGGTTGATGAATTCATAGAACCGCTCTTGAGCTATTATTGCCATGCCACTATATATCGTATAAAAATAAAAAAACCTAAAGCTAGAAGCTCTAGTTATATTAGAATCTATAGCAAGGTAGCTAACAATTCCTACGAGAAGCTCGTCCGGCAGCTGCGCGAGTGTAGGCGCCATTACTAGAGCGGGGAGCGCCGAGGGGGGAGGTGTTGTTATCGTATACATTGTAGTAGTAACGTCAGCGGGAAATAGACACTGCAATAGGGTTCTTTGCAGATATCTAAACGTGTTAAATTCGCTCCACTCCGGTGAAGTGAAGATACCTAAGTATCTAGCACGTACCTAGCAAGTGCCTAGGTACCGCATCGCGTTCCCTCTTGCGGCAGGGAATTCTCCGGATCTAAGGGCTCGCCGTACAGGTTGTACGCACCCGCGAAGGCCTCCAGGGTAGCTGTTGCGCACGCGTGAGAGGTTCCTGTTCACCATGCCCAATGAAGCTAGCACGACCGCTAAGCGATCACCTGACCCCCGCACAGACCCGCTCGCGAAACGCATATAAACTCGCCCGCCCTCTGCACCTTTCGATCCCGCATACTTACCTTGTCGGGAGTCTCTGGGCTCACAAATCCAGAGCTCAAGGAGTCCCGCCTGCATTGCACAACGCGGTGTGGGATTTCTTCTAGTCTCCTACGGGGGCCTAGCCGGCGTAATTTTTGCTGGTCTGCATGCTGCGCAAGCTTTTTCATTGATGGCGTTGCCAATGGGCGATCCCTTGAGGAAGAAGTCGTGGCGTCGGTGGTGGAGAGTGGAGGCTCGGAGTCGCGCCAGTTATGGATGGCCGAAGCGGAGGAGGGCTGATCGTCATGATATTGATGGCGTTGGCCTTCCGTCGACCTCACGTCCCGCGCCTCTGCGATGATGCAGCATTGAAGGCAGAGTGCTGCGTGTTGCTGCGCTGAAGCCGTGCGGTAAGTCGTTCTTTCCACCTCTACTGTGTGGACGTTGCCTGTTCATGGTGAAAATTCTGCTCTCCACCTTACCCGCACGCCCCCGTCCGTTCCTCATCATCTCTTCATGCCTTACCCCACGATAAAAGGTACGCCCGCTTCATCCCTCTCCCTCGCGCTATCGGGTGGCTGTCTCCAACAACACGGTCGTCCTCGACGCCCCATCGCATGTAGGCCGTAAAAGGCACTAGCGCAAGCCTCTCAGACGCAGTACCTTCGAAAGGCGTGTAGCCTCCATCAATTGCTCCAGCAGCTGAGCCTATCCCCTGCTAACGTTCGTATAGCCTCGAGCATTTCGACGTCATCGGACGCCCAAATCCCATTCCTTCTCCACCACCATTATATGCCCGGGCGCTGGCTCGCGATGCCTCGAATACGGATAAATCCATCAATAAGCTACGCCCATGTCCGTTGTTGCCGTGCAGCCGTTCAAAGCTTCCTCACTTGTCGGCTTTGAGATACCCCTCCGTGGGCGAGGTGGAGCTGTTACACAACGAATTTGTTATGTCTCCAGCGCCCTGTGATCCGGCGTGAACAAACACCAATTTACGTACGCACATTGCATTGACAATGTTTAAAGAAAGCCTTGCAGCAGGCGGCCGTTGGATCCGCTGCTTAGCTCTGCAAGGCTGGATTGGCAATCTATTCTGCACGACGCAAACCAATCATTCAGCTGGCGACCCGCGTATACGAACCCGAGCCGGCGGGACCACGCCTTCAACTGCTGGTCATCGGGAGATCAGACTTGACGATGCTGGAAAAGGCAATATGGTGATCCGGACCGTGCATGGGCATTCAAGAATGCGGGGGATCTACGTCAATATTGGCTTCTCGTGCATGGCAGAAATAGCCTCACAGCGTAGTCCCAGGGCCAAGGAGAGCTCGTTCCTGGCTGCATGTGTCAAATTACCCAATAAGCCGGGGCATTAAACAGGCTTTCCCATTCCCCCGTTCGACCCGAGAATCCTTTGGAGCTAGCAACGTGCGTTCACGGCTGATCTCTACTCAGCGAGGAACACTCGATCTTGGTACGCTTGCTTAATTGTGCTCCTATCGATCCTTTGATCCTGGCTTGCTCGTGGTCCTGCGGATGCGAAATCGGAACCGAGTCACGCCATGTTGACCTCAGAGGCTCAAAGTGGCCTCCGGCATGTTTCAGCGACACCGGAAGAGGCTGCAGGAATCCGCCATGTACCCTTACTCTGTATCCGGCCAATTTCTACGGTGGCGATGGTGGTGGCTTCATATTCGGGCGCTAGCTGTGAGCCGCATACACGGGCCACTTTGCGGACCGTCAATGGAGGGAAACGATGGAATGCTCAATACTTCAAGGTCATTTCGAAGCCACTGTTCCACAACTAGCGCTTGCTTTTCGCCCAATAAGCTACCAATCGCTTCATCCGACTCCCATGCTCATGGCAGCGGTAATGTACGCCAACACTAGCGTTGCCGTGTCCACCATTTACGGGAAAGTATAGAGTGGGCTAACCAGAGCATGAGCCAGGCTGGATACTAGCTGTGCTCTCTATTATGATAATTGTATGTGCGGAACACTTCGTCTCGCCCCGGATGACTTCTAAAGCCAATCCTCCAACGTCGTGCTAGGGGTGCTCACGGAAGGCTATACCCACCCGGGTCTGGATATCGCGCAGTCTACGAACAGCGTTCAGAAAAGATGTCCCGGTTCAGAGAAGTGCTGTTCCTTGGTCGAGCACTGTCGTGGAACATGTCAAGGCAGACATCCGCAAGCCAAACCTGGGCCCCCTATAACACTTACCCGGCCTGCCAAGGGCAGACTTCCATTTCCATCCCCGAATCTGCCCCCCGGAGGCAGAACAGCCAGCTGAGTACCGCACAAGCGCAAATGCATAATGATGCCATCCTGCCTCAACTTCACTCTCAACTCCTTTGCGCGATGGGACCCGACGAGGCTCACCCCAGCTCGACAACGCCAACATTTCCTCGAAGTCCTCCAAATGCTGCGAGATGAAGTCATTGTCGAGCACTGAGGCTCCTCAGCGGTGGGAAAATGACCACAACCATGGTCACCGGGCACGAGGCGTCCGGAAACTCATCTGATCGTCGAGATGAAGCTCTTGGGAAACGGGAATTCCTCAGTCTACCACTACCGCGATCGACGATCCCTTGAGCACGCCCGGTTTCGAACCTTCGATCGACGGCCTCCTCGTGGGCTCCAGAAAGTCTATATAAACCTCCTCAAACACCGCTCAAAGGCCCATCATCAGCATCCAGCCTTCGCAGCTCCTCTACCAAACCACCAGCACTCTCAACCAACCTTCAGCTTCTCAAGCACCAAGCACCCAACTTCCAAAAATGAAGACCTTCGTTGCCATCCTCTCCTTGGCCGTCCTCGCCGCCGCCTCCCCCCTCGAGGCCCGCACTGCGCCCAAGAGCCCCAAGGAAGCTGGCAAAGCCTGCGGCAGCAACGTCGTCTCTTGCTGCAACACTTCCAACGAGCAGAGCTCGTCCGGCATCCTCAGCGGCCTCTTTGGCCCGATTCTCTCCGGCGGGTGCCTTGGTGCCTCCGTCAGTGTCCGTAAGTACTCACTTGCTCTGCCCTGCTGGCGACACAGCGTGCGGATGCTAACGCCTGCCAGTCAGCATCCTCGACCCGCTCACCGACACTGCGGGCATGTGCGGCGACAACACGATTCAGTGCTGCGAGGGTGACAACCAGACTGTAAGATCTTGGATGCACTCTTCAGAGAAACATCATTGGCTGACAATGCCACAGGGCCTCATCAACGTCTCTCTCAAGTGCGTCGCCTTGTAAGCTCGACATGGGCTCGACACTGACGCGTCGCGCCGGGAAATCGCTCTCCCACGGCGTGCTGGCGGAAGGTCTGTAGGAAGATGGTTGGTGGCAGGTGGGGCCAGCAGGTCTTGGATGGCTGGGCTACGGGACGCGTCCAAGATTGTCAAGGGAGGCATGGCCCTGTTTCTTTGGGTCTCTTGGGGGATATGGGTTTCCTTTGTCAGGCCTGGGGTTGTAGTCTGGGGTGGTGCCTGGGTCGTGGCAGACGCTCTGGGTGATAGTCAATGTAGCTCTGTGCTTGGGTAATTCCTTGGGGATCTCTATGCTGTCATCTACGATGTTGTTTGCTTCTCGTGCTTGGTTAACTCTTCACAGGTTCGAGGATCTCCTGTCTTCAAAAATACGCGCCACTACTTGATCTGTTTCGGGAAGCTCTGGGGGCTAAGAAGTCGTGCGTCAGATGAAACGATGTGAAAAGCCGAGTGGAACTTGCAGTCAAGCCCATTCCAAACAAGCCCGCTGAACGGTGCTTGCGAGGCTCTATACTTCTCTCCCTCAACCCACCACCCACCGATTCACCGATTCATGTATTCATCCAACATTACCATTCTCACACAAAATTGTTTAGACTTAGACAGTTACAATTATATTTCCCTTCCTTCGACTGGAACTTTCACATACTACTAATACCAGAATTGTCTTTCCAATCATCCATTCTTTCTTTCTTTCTTTTCGACACTGACGAGCCAATGCGTGCTCTGGGGTATCCCGCAAAAACCAACAAAACGCCGACCGGTTCTCTATGCTCTCCCTCTCTCTCTCTCCCATAGCGTAGCTTATCCAACCCAGCCGCCGAGTGTACAAAGGAAAAAGAGCGAATAGAGTGTAAAGCGCAGTCATGCCGGCTCAGCTCAGCTCAGCTCAGCTCCGGCTATGAGTGATGTATACAAAAGAAAGAGTAAGTAAGTAAGCAAGTAAGTTCAAGACATCGCCACCCATATACAGCACAGCACAGCACAGCACAGCACATCGTACAAATAACACCAACTCGCCCACCCATACTCAATCCTCCGGCGTATCGCTCCCCGAGCTGCTAAAATACGACTGATCAATGCGCAATATCCACTCAATCTTCTCCCTCTCGCTGCGCGAGCGGAAAATATACGTATTGCTCCGCGCGAAGACGGCCCAGACGGTGTCGCCGGCGGTCCCGGACGACGACCTTGCTCCATTGACGCCGTTCGCGCCCGTGCCTGCGCTGCCGCCCAGGAGCCGCGCGATCTGCGGTGAGTGGTCGACGCGCGCGTTGGTCAGGTTGATCGCGTTGAGCTCGTCGCCTTCGGCGGAGTAGATGTGCAGATATGGCTTGCGCAGCTCGACGAAGCGGCGGATCCAGCGCGTGTTTGTGGGGTCGGGCGTGAGGAGGTAGGAGGATTTGAGGAGGTCGGGGTTCTTGGGGACGAAGCGGACGGTCGCGATGAGGCTCGGGGAGCGCGTTGGGGAAGGGGAAGGAGGTTGGGGTGCGAAAGCGGCGCCGTTTGTGGGCGGCTCGAGGTTCGTGGGGTTCAAGATGATTTCTGCGGGGGCTTTCTTCGTCTGCCACAGGGAAACCACTTTGTTGAGGAGCTCCTTTTGCCGGTCGTCAAGCTCTGAAGAGAATTTTGAGGGAGGGAATGTGGTTAGCGCGCGAGAGGAAAGGACGGAGCGCGCGGTTTCTATCTCTGCGATGCGGCGGCGGCGCTTCTGGAGGGCGATGTAGTCTCGCACGAGTGAGACGCCGCGCGGTGTCCAGCCGCTGAGCTGCTCTTCGCCCTTGATGTAGTCATCGCGCGTATTCATTCGCCATAGATCGGTCGCGCGCTTAACGCTTGTGGGCCGGATGGCGACGCTGAAGATGCCAACCGTGGAGTGTATGACGCGCTGGGGCGTGAAGAAAGTCGAGAACGAGAATAGCGAGGCTTGCCGAATATAAGTACGTGAGCGGATTTGGAGGGAGAGATCGAGCGAGAAGACCATGGGTTCGGCGAGCTTGGCAGATGTCACGTTGAAGAGGAGAGATGCTTGGACGCGGTACTTGTCTGGCGTGGCGCGGTCGAGCAGGAGCGACCGGTGCATTGAGGAGTCCCATTGCCCAACGAAGGTCACGTTTGTAGTACCGTCTGCGTTGTTCTTGACGACGGGCGGGGAGACGAGTTTCACGGGCACTTCCTTGACGGGGCTGTCCAGAGCAGGTGCGTTGCCTGAGGCGTCGAGCAGGCGGATGCGGCCCACACGCATCGAGGTGACGTCTTGCCATTGCAGTGTCTCGCCACATGTATGCGTCAAATTTACCACGATGCGCCGCTGAAGGCCTTGATGTAGCTGGTATACACCCGCATCCATGACGCCGCTCTGAATGACCTCGACTGGTTGATAGGTGCCCTCCTCTGAGATCTCCTGGACCTGAATGCGCGAGAAGATGTCATGCATGTCCTCAGTATAAAATTCTGATTCCGGAAGGCGTGCGTTATGGCGCTTTTGCTTGGGCTTCGGTGCGGAGTCGCGCATGTCATCCCAACTCAACAGCTTATCGAGATGCATGGAGGTGACCTTGGCGAAGATGGAGACACGTAGGAAGGTTGTCCTCGGGCTGGGATACGGGAGGCTCATGCTGTGCACGCTTTCAAATCGTACCGGGCCTTCGTCGAAATCCGTGATCATCTGGGTGGTGGTGGCGCCACTCTCGTCTGATATACCTGGCACGAAAAGCTGTGCGTGCACTTGTGTCCCTTCTCTCTCCGGAAAGCCAACCAGATCGTGCATAACGACGTTGAACTTCAGAGTAGTTGAAGGGGCCTCCGCGGACGATGGCTCCAAGGCCAGCCGGATAATGCCAACTACATTCGTCGTGTAAGGTGAAATGACATCGAGATTAAAGTCCTGCACTCTCGATTGAAAAACAGCAGCAAGCGGAACGTCGACATCGCCGATGCGAGAAAACTCCGGCATACAGGGTTCGGAAAAGGGATTTTCGAGGCTGAAGTGTTGCAGGTACTCTGGGCGGCTCATGTACTGGTGCATCTGATGCATTAGCCGCACGCGGAAACGGAGCTTCTGTAGCGACCATAGATGAACCACGTCGTTCTTGAAGTCGACGACCCGTACGCCAACGCAGGGCTTCGGAGTGGTCTCAAGGAACTCGTCGTCCTCCCCTGGGATCCCGTTGAGGACGAGGTCGTACGAGGAGGGAACGTTGTGGCCAACATCGACGATGCAGAATTGGAACACGACGTGTTTGTCCATCTGCTGGCTCATCACTTGCGCTTCCTTTAAGGTTGCTGCGTTCTGCAATATCGTCTCCGCCATGGTGACAAATTTGCGCTGCCGCCACTGCTGGAACGCGTCCTTAGCCAGCTCCGTTTGTCTCTCGGTCGGCACTGTCGAGTCGTCTCCGTTTATCTCTGGTGGCGGTTCGTGACCGAGCTCTTTCAGTTGACGGTGAAACGCCTCCTTCTGCTCTTGGAGTTGTTTCTGCATTTCTTCCTTTGCTGTTCGGAGGCTCTCTTCCATCCTTGCCTTCTCCGCTCTGATCTCTTCAATCTCGACGTTGGCTTCTTCAGCGGATTTCAACTTCGCCTGATACTCTTCTTTCTGTTTATCGAGCTTCTCTTGCATATCTTCTCGGACCTGCTGTAATCGGTCTTCCTCCTCGCCCGGCTGCGGGGTCGAAGGCATCGTCAAAACAGTATCCAAAGAGAAGTTGTCGATGGTTCCAGTAGAAGCATACTTCTCCCGAACAGGATACGAGCTTACAGACTCCATATCCTCATCGCCATCAAAAAATCGGCTTTCCGGTCGGGCTTTGCGGGTCGCACGAAGCTTCTGGAGGTCCTCAAACAGAGTATCAAACTCTTCGTCTGACATGGATGTGAGCTTCTGGTCGGAGCCCAACAGCGCGGTTACAGCTTCCCTGCGAGCAAACGACCAGTCTGAATCCCTTCCACGTTGGAAAAGAGCGGGCGACACAGCTCGAGGACTATCTGAATCAAACTCGGACTCTGCTCTGCTAACTGTGCTGTATGATCTGTCGTGACCTGGTCGCGGCGAAGGTGAGCTCAGTGCGCTCACAGTTACTGAGTGACGAAGCAGACTCGTGCCCACCTCGGCACGTTCAGCTCGAGCTTCTTGTGGGTTATTGAAGCGGAAAATGTGGAAGTCGCCCAAAATGATTCGAAAACCGCTCCTTAATCTCTTCGGTTTGTCGATGCGGATACCGTTAACCATGACACCCGCGTTGTCCTTGGGGATAACGGTCACAGCAGAATCCACGTTTTCGAATGTGCAGTGCTCGTGCAGAATTTGGGAGCCGGTTAAGCGAATATCGGCCGTTTGGCCTTCTGAATCCACGTTACCAACGGTAGTCGTCCCGGGCTTTAGATTATAAACTAAGCATTCGGCGAGTAGGGGATCATCGCTCAAGTTGACCAAATGCGGCATCTTCTTAGGTGTCGACAAGCCAACGAAGCCCTTCTCGATGCTGATGCCCAGTTCTTCCAGAGCAGCCTCGCGTTCTTTGTGGATCTCCTCCGTCTTGGCAAGCTTCTCCTCCCATGTCTGATTGAGGTCCTTGTACAGCTTCTCGGACTGGTTCAGCTGCTCCACGATTTCAGCCTTGGATACTTTCTTGACGGTACCGTCGGGTTGCGCGATGGACACGATTTGTTTGTCCAGTGGGGTATCCGGAGCGTACTGTTCTTCTATCAGACCAGGAGAGCCACCACCGCTGAGCTTGGACCGGAGTTGCGCAAGCTCTTCTTTCAGCTCTCTTATCATGCGTGCGTTCGGATCCTCGTTGACAACGGCGTGGTTCTTGATGCGCTTGGCGGAGTCGGCATAACGCAGGGTTGACAGCGTTTCCTCGAAGTTGATATCGGCTGGAGAGATGGCCGCAATCATGGCTGTCAAACTGTTGCCTCCCAGGGAGTCCTTCAAGAGCCATGTCAAGACGGAATCTCGATATGGAACCTGGGTATGCTTCTTCTTTCCCGTAGACAGGTCGGCGAGCGCCGCAATGACACGGCCAAGGGTCGACAGCGATCTGTTGATTTCCGCTCCTTCTTTCAGACGCGCTCCGGTGGCTCCCGTAGACGTAGCTCTTTCTGAACCTGCCAGATCTACCAGACTGATCTTTGCCACCTTTTCTCCGCTCATGCTTGTCTCTACGTCGTGGCGCTTCTGGGTAAGGGTAAGGGTGAAGACGGCGTGCGATCGCGAAGAGGTCTCGTTCATGTTCGTCGCGGCAACGGTACGGGCCTTGTTTCCCTCGTCCATCAAGTTTTCAATTTCTGAAAAGGAGCGAACCACCAGCTTGGCTAAATCTTCAACGTACGGACCTGTCGACGGATGCTCGCGGACCCTCAAATTCCCCTTGGTTGACGGGTTCAACAGATCACGGACGCGCTCGTTGTAGATTTCTAAATACGACACCTCGACAGTGCAGCTCAAGTTCTTGTCCTCCTGCATGGCCGTAATCCTCTCGAACATGTACTGGCAGATTTTGGGAATGATGCCATATTCCTCTCCGTAGCCCATCATCGAATACGACTTGCCCGAGCCCGTCTGGCCGTATGCGAAGATGCAGTTGTTGTAGCCGTGGAAGGCATTGTCGAGCAGCGGCTTGCCGAGGTCGTCGAAGAGATGCTCTTGGCCGGCGTAGTTGGGGGCGGCGCGGTCGAAGGACCAGTACGACTTGTCGAAGGCGAAGGTCTTGGTGCCCTCGAGGGCGGCTTTGGCGGCTTTGCCCTTGGCGTCGATGTTGCTAGGGGGCGTGAGGACCGTCTGGCCGCCTTCCATGCGAACGATGCATTGTGCGTTTCTGCCGATTTCTGTGCATCTTTAGCAGCAGGTACTGCAGCGTAGAGATAGGGATGGCTCACCTCTGCTGTTGAAGGGCCGGCACCTCACCACCACCTTGATGTTCCCCCCTCCTGCGGACGCCATGGTGCAGGCTGCGGACTATTCGCGCGGGATCGCAGGAAAGCGGGTTGTAAGGGCGCGAGCGCGGCGCGGAAGACAGACTACGGGCATGCGCGAGGCTCGGGCGGCTTCATGGCACGTCGGCGGGGCCTGCGTGGGTGCGTCGGCGGGTCAGAAGGCGAGTTCTGGCGGTGTTGTTGGGGATCGCGGTCAAGGCCAACTTCTCGAGATTGCAGACGCGATGACCCTCGCACCCCCTGCCCGCCGACCGGGTTAGCCCCGGCAGCCGCTTCACGTGCGGGACCCTGCCGCAACAGTTCCTGTCGCACATCCGCCAAAAGAAACTCTGCCTGCCAAACACACCAAAACACGTCAAACATTGACTCACGCGGGGAACGGCTCTGCGACGCGCATCCCATGTCCGCAGCAACCGACGCCATGTTCGCCCCGCCCGTCAACCGCGCCATGAAGGTGCTGGACCGCAGCTTCTTCCAGAGAACCATTCCCACCTCCGCCGCGCGCATATTCAACCCCAAGGATATTTCGCGATGTCGGAACGACTTGGACAAGAGTCGCGATGCTCTAAAAAACCGATTAATGCCCATACGGCCGGATCCCGACGAGCAGCGCGCGCAAAAGGGCGGGAAGTGCCTGCTCCTGCGCCCAGAAGTAATCCACAACGGTATGACGCACGCTTTCTGCGAATTCTGGAAATGCTGAGTCTGAACATAGGCAGATCGCAACACATGGAGCCCTAAGCTGCAGGAGCTCGAGAGCAATGGCACCGTCGGCGTAATACCGTACCAGCTACATCTCGACTACGATTACTTTACCTACTCCGAGATCACCTCCGCCATCATCCCACCGCCGGAGAAGAAGAACGACGATGAGCTGCCCACGGGCTTCACGCTCGCCGGACACATCGCACATCTCAACCTGCGCGAGCGATACTGGCCGTACAAGTACCTGATCGCGACGGTGCTCGCGGATAAAAATCCCATAGTGCGCACGGTAATCAACAAGCTGGACAATGTGGGCACGGAGAACGCATACCGCACATTCCAATACGAAGTGCTCCACGGTCCGGATGACATGAACGTGTCGGTACACGAGCAGGGCTGCACATTCAACTTCGACTTCTCAAAGGTGTACTGGAACACGCGGCTACACACCGAGCACGAGCGGCTCTGCTCCATCTTCAACGAGGGAGAAGCAATTTGCGACGTCATGGCGGGCGTAGGACCCTTCGCCATCCCCGCAGGAAAAAAGAAGTGCTTCGTCTACGCCAACGACCTGAACCCCGACAGCCACGCCTCGCTCGTCTCGAACATCAAAACGAACAAAGTAGGCGACTACGTCCGCCCGTTCAACACCGACGGCCACGACTTCATCCGCAGCGCGACCGCCGACCTGCTCAGAGCATCGCACTCCGTCCCGATATTCCCCAAGCCCAAGAAGATCTCTCGCAGCGATCCAAACTACGCGAAGCCCGAACCCATCAGGACCCTCATCCAGCCTCGCGTCTTCGCTCACTACGTCATGAATCTCCCCGCATCGGCGATAACCTTCCTCCCCTCCTTCATCGCCCTATATTCCAATATCCCGGATCTCCCCGCATCCGAGATCCGCACGCTCTTCGCGCCGCATACCGATGTGCAGATGCCGATGGTGCACGTGTACTGCTTCAGCACCAAGAGCGACGACAATGTCGCCGAGAGTAAGAGCATTTGTGAGGAGATCAGCAGGCAGCTAGGATGCGAGATCACGCCGGAGACGCCGGAGGTGCGGATATGGGATGTGCGGGATGTGGCACCCAAGAAGAGGATGTTTTGTGCGAGTTTTAGGCTGCCGGAGGAGGTGGCGTTTAGGGAGGTTTGAAGTATCTTTCGGAGCGAGGAACGGGAAATTCTGGGTGCAAGGGATGGGAGTCTCAGCTCTAAAAAGGTTAATCACAGATACCCAAGGAAATTTGGTGCTCACAGTCACTGTACTGCATTCATGTGATTGAGCAGTCAGAGAACTCTTCAGACTCCTTTCGAAGCATGTGTCTCTATCGTGCGCCTATTCGCCGCATACCAAAGCATTCCTCTTTCCACTCATCTGTTACCAGTTTCCACCCCAGCCGCCATCATCCTTCTTCCCCCAACCGTTATCATCCCCCTTCTTCCCCCACCCATCATCATCCTTCTCCCCCTCCGGCTTCCCCGTCTTCTCACTCTTCCCCTTCTCACTCGCCTCCCTCGAATGCTGTTTCACCCAGTCCTCCGTGCGAAACCTGCCCACGATCTCAGTGCCAGGACTCCTCACGCTCTTTTTCTCCTTCTGTGCCAGTTTCGTCTGGAGCTTCAGCAAGCTGTCGATGAGCTGGTCCTGCGGGAGCTGCTTGAGCTTTTCTTTATCGTCCGCGGAGGGAGAGGGAGAGGGTTCAGCGTCCGCAACGACGTCGGCGCCGAACATGCGCTTCAGCACGGGGCGGGAGCGGTATTTGAAGCGGAATACCGCGTACTGTGATTTATCAGCACCGATCTCAGACTAGCGCGCGGCTATAGGGAAGTATGGGTTGGGTACTCACGGGCTTGTCCAGACTATCTACGTACTCCGGCCGGCCTACGGTATGCCCGTACCGCATCCCCTTGCCAGCGCGTACCTGGTGCTGCACGCCTTTCTTCTGCGCTTCTTCTTTGCTGATCTTGTACAGCGGTTCTGCGGGCACGGCGTCGAGGTGTTCGGGGATGGGGTAGAGTTTCTTTTCTGAGGGCGGCGGGGGGAATTTCCAGTGTGGCTTTGGAGCGTTGGAGGGGAGGGCGGAGCGGAGCTGGCGATATTTGGAGAGGCGGGATTTGGAGGGCTTGGTGGATTTGGCTGGGGCGTCCCAGGGATTGGACTCGGATTTGGTGGTTGGGTTGAGGTTGGCCCAGCCATTGTCGTTGGCCCATGCATTCTTATCATCTTTCTTGTCGTTTGAGTTATGCCAGCCGTTGTTGGCGGATCCCCAACCGTTGCCATCAGCACGGCCGTCTTTCTTACCCCAAGAGTCTTCTGTGGTACCCCAGCTATTACCTGAATCTTCTACTTCTTTCGTCTCGTTGTTCGTGCCCCGACGGCGATTCTCGCTCGTACCATCCTCCTTGGGTCCCCAGGCGGTGTCTTGAGCGTGATCTGCGCCTCCCCAGTCTCCGCTCTCACCCCGACTGGATTGGCTCTGCTTGGTTTTCTCGCCGATACCGATGTCGCGCCATGCACTCGGGTCATTGTTCCAAAAGTCCGTCTGGTACGTTGCGTCATCGTTTCCCCAACCTACGACGGCTTCATCGTCCTTAGCTGTACCCCATGAGCTAGGCGGAGACCACGCACGGTTATTACCTTCTCCCTTTCCTGTTACCCTCTGAAACTCTTGCGGGGCGACGCTGAATGCTGGAGGCATGGCGATGACTGACGTACTACTACCGTGGCCCCGCGCTTCAGGCGGGACTGCGCATCCCCACGTCGGCGGTGGAGCGGTGCTTCTCGACCGCGAGACCCTCGTGCTCTCCTTCTGTGAGCGCGTTTGGTGAGACTTGATCGTCGGAGCGGGAGCCGGCGCTGTTGAGATGATTGCTGTGATGCTAGATTGAGGGCGTACGGTAGATTGGCCTTCGCTCCACGAGCTATCCGTATCTGACGGGGCGCTAAGGAAGGCCCAGCCCTCGTTGTCCAGGGTAGATCTAACTTCAGGAGCATCCCAGGCGCTGGAGACTTCGGTTCGTCCTCGTCTACGATTTGGTTGATCCCAGCCATTGTCTTTTGTTTCCCAAGTCTCGGCAGTGGTATCCCAGGAATCCCATGCACTCGCCTGCGGGGAGCTCCAGGCGTTCGAACCGGATATTTCAGTCAGCGCTGTGGTTCGTGCGGGCTGAGCCCAGCTGATGTGTGAGCCAACTGCAGTCGGGGCAGCATAACCTCCCCAAGTCGTCCCCTGGGGAGCCGATACATGGCTGTGGTGAGCGGTGTCGGTCGGTGGGCTCTTGACGACAGTTTCTTGCTTCAGAGATGGTGGCGACAAGGGTCCGAAAGGGGAGAGAGGCCACGCTCCAGGGGGATGATTGGACGCTACGGAGGTGGCTATGTTCCGTTCGCTGAGTATCTGCGAAGGTGCTCCTTTGCGTCGTGACTCTTCGACTCCGCGTTTAACCGCTTTCGTCAGCATCTCATCGAGCATCTGCGCATCGAGGGGCACATTCGGCGCGGTGGTTTTGCGAGGAGGGCCTTCCGATCCTTTGACCGACTCAACACTCTGCCGAGGGATCGGCCCAGTGCCATACTGATAACCCGGAGAAGGTATGCCAAGATGGCTTGCTAAGGCCGGGCTCACTCCTCCAGTTCCTCTCCATTGTGTCTGCGAATAGTTTCCTGCCGACCCTGCCGCCGACTGTTGCTGTACGGAAGGAGCGGGGCCTCGGGTGCCCACCACAGTGATGGGAGTGCCGTAACCCGCCGACGGATATCCGCGCCCTCGTATTTCCCGCCACTCCCGGTCATCGTAGACAGGTCCTCCGAAGTATCCGCTGCGTTCTCGGGGCTGCCCATCCAGGCCGAAGAGGTGGTCAGGAATGTCATTCGCTCCATCCAGATTCATGGCTTGCGGCTTGGCTTCGGCGGAAGCGGATTTCGCATTTCGTAGCCCAGCGCATCGTAGGACAATGACTTCAATGCAGCCAATATTTTCGAGTATGTTTTGGGAACAATTGTCCGGTGCGTCGTTGGCGGAGGCTACACAGAGTCAGCACACCATTACTAGAACTATGTCGATGCGGCCCTGACCGATATTGAGCTTCTCAAACCTCCAGTCGCGGGCAATCATAGACCCATCCTTCTGCTTCTCTTCCTTCTGGCGGACACAAAAGTCCACCAATGATCGGCGGTCTGGAGGCTTTTTCAACTTCAGGTCCTGGCGGTTGCGGTTGCATTGGTAGACACCATCGATGAAGACGTACATAGCCAAGCCGGGGGCGATGAAACTGCTCGAAGACAGCCGCACGGCGAACGGCTGCGGGTCGCTGGGTACGGCGACGAAGGTCTCCACTAACCCATCCCCGTAGTGCGTTCCAAACTCTTGCAATCTCTTCTGAGAACCCGAAAGCTCAATGAAGCAGTGGAGGTCCTTGAGCGAGGGCATGATGGGAAAATACCGCGGGGGTATGCACTCTCCAAAAATAGATGCCGAAGGCACGAAGCCGTCTCCCACGAGACCCAGTCTGGGACGCTTTGTGAGAGCCAAGTTATATCGAATAGACAAACTGCGGGTAGGTTGCCGGGGTGATGTGCGTCCGTGAGCGGTCTGGATTCTCGCCTGCGGGCCCGTACCTAGAAACTTAGATGTTTTCCCGAAGATTGTAGAAGAACAATGAATTGTCCATGCTCTAGCAGATGCCCGCCTAGTACAGCGAAGGGTAAGAATCGGGTGAGAAAAGTTGCTTTTATGTGCCATCGGTCGCACGTTGCCCCCCGCGCCGGGGTGGTTGAGGCGGATACGTCGCCATGCCTTCACATTCCGGAACCATGCCGATTAGCTTTACCACTGATCTTCAGCTTCAGAAGAAATCATCTTTGGTGGAAATAGGAGGTACAGATAACACTATGCGGGAACAAACGGGATATGCGAGCGGCAAACAGTACGAATCCCGCGTGGTGAAGCCAGGAGACCACTTCGGGAAAGGGTAGCCATCGCGAGACGATCGATAGAAAATAGGCAGTTCAGGTTATAGCGGGATGTTAGAGGCGGGAGGCAGAAGGCAGATAATTGAAGTTATTCGGCCCCAGCCGGGGCCCTGGGGAAAGATGACGCAGGAACCGCGCTAATCTCAGTTCGGATAGCGTACTTCAGGATCATCAACTTCAGATGGACCCTCGTTATTCCGCCATCCTTTCCCATGTTCATCGGCACGGTGACCAAACCGCGCGTAGCGAACGCAATAATAGCCCTCTTGAGTATCAGCGCTCCGCGACCCGTTTTCCCCTCATGACGCGCACGCATACTTCCAGCGGTGGTGAGAGAACGAGCAGCGTCAATGGGGATTCCGCTCTCCACTTCACCATGGAGCTTATTGGAGAAGAGATAGTATTGGCCCCAGCTCGTAGGCGTGTGACTTCGGGGACATGTTGCGCTCCGTGGGCTTAGGGCACGCACACACCACATTGCTTTGCAGCCTTAACCACTGCTTTCACCACGACTTTTCACCAAGCGCTCTCTTCTCCAAGTATGGGCAAGGTCTTTGCGCTCAACTTGTTTGCGTTATCTCTCCCACCACCAACCAGACATCTGCGCTCTCCAAGTTCGATCACCTGCCGCGTGCTCGCATCGGTGCAGCCTCGACCCCAAGCTCCGCTCTACCTGACGCAATGGTACATTCAATTCCGCCGTACGTAGTCTCCTACTGGATACTTACTCGCCTTGTGTTCTAGCGCACGCTTTACACGACGTGTTCACCTACTAACTCTGGAAAGGTTGTTTGACTGGCCCGAACTTGGCCCCGGGCCGGAAGGACAAACGTTCGATTACGTGAAGGAGTGCGTATGACTTCTACGCGCCCCACTCACACCGCGCTAACCACAGTGTAGACACCACGTATATCCAGCCTGCAAGAAATACCCACAAGCTGGCGAAGACCACCGCGTCCAAACGACCAAGGACTTCAATGACATCGAGAAGCGGGTCGGCGCCATTGTCAACTTCGTCGACTACAATGCTGGAAGCATCATCTCCAAGATTGCGAAAGACCTCTCTTCTCCAGCCGCGCTCTATGAACTGCGTCTCTTGCCTAGATTGTACGAGTAGCTGGATATCTTCCTATTTGGATTTTGCGGTTTCATATGTGTAGCGACGACTAATACGAACTCTACAGCGACTACTACGCGGCCTGTTATGGCTATGACGTCAACAAAGAGTGCTTCGACATGATACGCGGGAAGATCAAACGCTACCAGCGCCAGTATGCGCATGAGCTGGCTTTGAGCGGCGAGGTGGATGCCGTCGTCATCTGGCACTGCCCGAAGGTCCCGATAGTTCCAATCTTGGTCCCGCTAGAGGAGCGCCCCATCTTGGAGGAAGCCGTAAGTACCTTTCCACTGTCACTGTTCAAAGTTTAACCGGATTGCAGCACGCCAGCCACTACAAGTACATGGACTGGGACCTCATGCACGCCGACGAGAAAGAGGAAGGCGATGACACAGTTAAGGTGCAGCCCGGAGAGGTGCGCAAGCCGAAGAGGAGGGACAAGAGTATCCCTCTTCCGCAACCGGAACGCCTAGGTGGCTTCTATGCCCGCGTGTCCCTTGAGCTTTTCGGGAAACTCCGAAATCTTTCGCCTCGCTGGGGTATCACTGTCAAGATTGTTGTCGCCCCAAATTTCATGACACAGGAGGAAGAGAAAGAAATGGAGGAGTACCACGCAGCACGGCGTGAGGTCGAGATGGAAATCGACGTCCGCGAGGCTGCCAATAGAGAGAAAGAGGAAATGGAAGCTCGAATCATCGCAGAGAAAGAGCATAAAGAGCGCAGAATGGCGACGTATGCGCGCGCAATCGACCCCGAGGCTGGTGTCGAGCGGTACCGGAAGGTGAACGTCCACATTACGCAAGGTGCTTTGTGGAACAGCTACGACCAGCCTAGCACTCTAAATGACGAGGTTGCTCCGCTACCGTGTACATGCCTACATAGGGCCGCTGGGATTTAGTCTTGGGCTTTGAGGGGCTGGACGCACTGCTTTAGCAGACTACGGAATGGTTTTTGGGTCAAGTGCATAGCCTATGGAAGGGCTTGCAGATCGTATACCCAAGGGTAGCTTAACGGAGTCCTTGAGACTTAACTTACATAGCAACGGATTGTCCGTCATGCAATAGGGTTCAGGAAGGGACTCATTCAACACGAATTATCATGTCTTTCAACATCGTGACGGCATCTCATCATCCACACCAAGTCGCTCACCCCGAGGGCCGCGTTTCTAAGTTCTAACTAAGTACCTGTACGCGTAGACCTGCAAACTCCAGCACGTAACAGTGGAGGACACAGTCACGTGCTGCAATGCTGACTAACTGAAAATGGCGAAAAGATCGCCGAACTCCACTCACTTATCCACGACCTGATCCCTCCGTGCAGCAACGCGCTGATCTCGCAAATGTTTTTGGAACTGCACCGTCATTTTCAGAACGCTCCGGATATCTTCCAGCTTCACCTTCCCGCTCGGATTTTCTTCAGATTTCGCCATCGCTCGCGCGGAAGAAATGACGTTGCGGATCTGCCGTCCATCAATGTCCTCATCGAACTCCTCCTTGATCCACTCTTCGACGCGTTTGACATCGAGGATCTCGTTAGAGTGCTGCTTCACAAATTTTAGGAAGAGCTCGCGCAACTGCTCGGTCGACAGCTCTTTGTAGCGAATTGCAAGATGCACACGCGATTGTACGGCGATGTCGAAGGACTTGATGCGATTCGTCGTTAGGATCAGAATGCCGTCGTAATATTCGAGAATTCGGAGAAAGACAGTAACGAGCGAGTTGCGGTTGAGGTCGCCCTTGTCAGTGCCGCGGGATTCGAGGAAGACGTCCGCTTCGTCGCTGGACAATAATTAGAGAGGTAAGTGTAGTCTTCTGAATAACTTACAATAGGAGCACGGCTTCCCAACGAGCCGCTAGATTAAAAATCTGGGCCAGCTTGCCTTCGACTTCATCAGGCTTCATGCCGATGTCGCTCACGCTTACGGTAAACAAGGGCTTGCCCGTGGCTTGAGCTACGCTCTCAGCAGTCGAGGTCTTTCCAACGCCAGGAGGTCCATGGAGCAAGATGACCAATCCCCTTCCTTTACCCTCGATCCAGTCTTCCCTCACGACACCATCCTCACCCTCAGCCGACGCTTTCTTCTTTTCGTGGTTGCCGACCAGGCTCTTGATCAGATTCTTTGCCTGCTTCTCCAAAATCAAGTTGGCAAAAGCATCTACCTTGATTTTCTGCTTGATCTCGTGGACGTTGACCACGGGCATTTGGGCCCATGCTTTGGTGCCCATAACGTACCCTAGGAACCGGGCCGGGCAGATGATGTACTGGTCGTCTTCGAACTCCTGGTTCGACTTCACGCCGTCGTAGTCAAACTTCATCATGTTCTTCAGCGATCGAGACTTCATGCAGTCGGAGCAAGTACATTCGTAACGATCGTCTGAAAGCTCGAAGACGCCCATGGCTCCGCACCCCGCGTCACCACATTGGAGGAACGACTTGTGGTCGACAATGACGGAGCCTTTGACTTTTGACCAGCCTCCCCCGCCTCCCCCGTCGGTGCTTTCGCTCCCAATCGTACTAGCGGCATCGGATTGGTAGGTGCTTGACGCTGCCATATCATTGAATGCACCTTGCTTACTGATGACAGGTCCGTCGCAGTAGAAAAGCTGCGAGCCTTTCGGCATTATGCAATACTTCCGGAACTTCTCTCCTCTTGCCTTCAGCATTGCTCTCAGCTCTGTCTCGTCAGGGTTGCCTTTGCGATCGACGTGGTGCTTGATGGGATAGAACTTCAACGTGTTGATGGCTTTCGCCCCGGCATACCTCTCGATCTTCAGACTTCCAGACACCCGGTTGAAACTTTCGCCGTTCCAGTCGTACGCCCAGCAAACTAGCTGGAAAAAGTCCTTCGTCGTTCCGTTTCCTGCAGACAGCGACATGTATTCGTATTCACGCGCAATGAACGCCTGCGGATGGTCGAAAATTACCTGCGAACACACCATCTCGCCCGGTGGGAACAGCGTCCAGAGATAGTCGTAAGAGATCTCCTTGTTTTCAGTCCATTGATCACGCCTCTCGAAATAGCTCTGCAGCTCAGAACTGGACTTGACCTGGTCCAGCAATAGTTCCAAGTCCTTCCGCGCCTGCTTCTTTGTCTCATCTTCGTCCTCGAGTTCGTCGTGCGCAGCTTTCTGAAGATTATCCCAGTCCCAAACCAAGCCATCGAAATTGGGCGCGAAGGTCTTGAAGTTGGAGGAAGACGACGCTCGACATGTATCTCGGATGAGTGCTTCTAGCTCAGGAGAGTTGATTGTGGCTTTCGTGGTGTCATACTTTCTATCCTCGTCAAACTTACGCAACCAGGTGAATGCATAGGGCAGGCTGGGCTCGGGCGCCTTGTTCTTTGGCGGTAGCTTCGATGGGACCTCTTCAAATGTCCCAGTCTTTTCATCCCAGCGGGAGTCGAGCAACCGAATCCGGGGGTTTTCGTCGGTTTCATCCGCATCCTCTCCTTTCTTTTCGCCAACCGTAGTCTCGTCCCCTTTAGTCTTTTCCTTTTCCCGCTCTTCTTCCTTCTTCTCGATACCGTTGACCACTGACGTTCTGTTCTCGTCGCCTAGGATTGAATTGCGCCTAGCATCGATCGGCGATTTCAGCTTCGTGACTTCTTCATCGGGGATTTTCTCCTTCGTGGCGAGGTCCTTCTCGAGCTGTTCAATCTTTTGTTCGAGCAGGCGAATGTACTTCTGCTCCAAGGAAACGGTATCGCCGTTCTCCGTTCCCTACCGTCAGGCGTCAGACGAGTATTAGGACGACTTCCTAACCGGGACTCACAAACAAGGACCCAGGCATTGCAAAGGTATGCGCGAAGCTTTTGATGTGCGAAGGAAAGTTGGGCGAGGGCTGAACATGCGGCAATCTGGGGATATATGGAAAGCGTGCTAGCCTTGCTCAACCTACAGCCAAGCCTTCTACTTTCAGCTCGATTTTCCAGGGTGCACTGGCATTCCGAAACAGGGAGATAAGCGCTGCGGACCCTGCAGGCCTTTTGGATGGAGCGACTGGTCGAGGTCCATTTCCGCCCCCAACCCTTCAGCTCCTTCAGCCTTGTTACCGACGCTCGGGCACCCCTCCCATCCATATGCGGTTCACCGCTTCTGTTCTACCAGACACAGCAACTAATAAAAACCCTTGTGATACTTACAGGAACTTTCAGGTCCGCCAGGCTCGTTACTCTTCAAACTTGAGTTCGGCGAAAAACTTCGGGGACAAGGTAGGCATCGCGCAGCAGAGTCTGATGTTCGGGGTTTATCAAAATTAAATCATAGCTAGGGTTAGGATCGCTCCGTGGTCGCAAGCTCGAGGGTGACCGGTTGTGGCGAAGTGCATAACACTGCATGGGGTTCTTGCATGAGCTGACAAACTGCTAGCCGAAGCTTAAGAGAGCGGATTGTAACCAACCCTGGTCAAGTCTCATTACGAAGCTTCGGCTGTGCTCCATGGGGCCCGGACTTCTTCAGCATTTTGTTCCCACCTTTAGCCTCTCTACACACCGGACGAGTTCAGCCAATTCGACGCGAAGATCATTAGTAGCAATGGCAACTGACCCGGATACGCCACAGCCACTGAAGAGACGGGACACGTTTTTCAATGGGTCAAATGAGTGAGCCCGCTGCACGTTGTCGTGCAAGTCCGCATCGTTCTAACCCCGCTTGCGCAGTCCTGCCTTGCAGCCTGCTCACGAAGCCACTTCATCCCAGCGCAAGTTCTGGAAGAGCATCAGGAAGGACCTAAAGAAAGACGATATAAAACGAGTCGATGCCGTCGTACAGAGCTACGAGAATGATCATACGATAGCAGGGCTGGAGAGCCTCCTGGCCGAATATCTTCCAGCTGCGGAAGATGAGAAGAATAAGCTGTACGACAGGCGAGAGAAGGGAGGAAAGCAGGTGTCGACCCACGTGCAGAAATTTGCAAAGACATTTGCGGATTTCCTAGGGTGTTATTCGCAAGTGTTGGAGCTTGTGAAAACGGCGGATAATCAGTTTGGAGGGGTAGCAGTACAGACGTTGTCGCTTCTGTTAGTGGTGAGTGCGCTCTTGCAGTCCACATGGGCAAAGCTAAGGACGCGATCTACAGGTTGCTGTGAACAAGTCGGGCAAGGAAGAGCTCATCGAAAACTCTTTGCTCAAGATCAAACACAACTTTCCTCGATTGAGGGGGCTCCGGAACATCTATCCGACGCCGAAAATGCAGGAGCTTGTCGCGCAAGTGTATGAGGATGTGCTCGTATTTGCGCAAAGGGCGATTGAATATTACAAACGGTCAGCATGGGGTGCGTATCCACGTCAAGCCTTATTGCACGTAATAGCTTTACTAACTGAGTTGCACACAGCCAGAGTGTGGAAAGCGATATCTGAGCCTCCACAGCTCAGCGTGCAGATTGCGGTTGACAAGATTCTCGATGAGCTTGCGGAAGTCAAGGATGAAACTAACTTTCTGTTGAACGGAAGAGTCCACAAACTAGAGCATGATGTAGAGCAAGTGAAGACGATGCTAGAAGATCAAAAGCACGTTCTGGAAGACCAGCACGAGGAAGACCAGCAGAGAATCTCGAACATGCAGAAGGAGCTACGAAGCGTGCAAAGCGGTACGTTGCCGATACTGTCACCTTTCTCGTAAAGCCTGCGCTAACTCTCAGAAGGCGTCGGGCAGATTAAACGCAATCATAGTGAAGAGCTCCTTTCCACGCTTCAAGAAGGCCTACTCCCCGATCAGTTCTTGTGCACGGAACAGCTGGAAGATTATCGCGGACAATTACAAGCTCGCTTTGGACGAAAGGCATCTACAAAATTTGGACTCGCCCAAATCATGAATCAGGACGCATATCAAAGGTGGCAGCAGAGCAAGACGTTCCAGACCCTCGTCCTCCGCGGCCGGACCAGAGTGAGCAATACCGCCCTATCCTGGCTCAGCCAAGCAGCCGTCGAACTCGTCGATAAGCTCAAGCACGACTTTGCCCAAGACAAGACGACGGCCGTCATTTACCATTTCTGCAAGCGGGAAGGCATGACCGAAGACGACCACATGCATACGACACTTTCTCGCCTCGTCTACCAACTCCTGCAGGCTCGGCCTAGCGTGCTAGATGAGCGCTCGACGTACGCTTCGTATACGTCGCAGCTCGAGAGCGCGTCCTGGCAGAAGCGGCAGTTGAAAACTGCATGTAAGCTGCTCGTTGACGCCATGAGTGCTTTCGAAACCGTGTACGTGGTCATCGACCGGCCCGAGACGTGCAAGGGTGGCAAGGGTGGGCTGGCGAAGATCCTCGAGGCGCTTCAGCAGGCGGAAGGGGTGCTGGTCAAGGTTTTTGTGGTTGCGGATGGGGATGAGGCCGATGATGCTGACTTGAATGACTGGAGGGATGCCGCTGGCGAGGGCGCATTTGAGGTCCTTGACGGGTTGGATCAGAGATAGCTGTTCTTTCTCCGCGACACAACTAGCCTCTTCAAATGACGTACTTGGCCTTCCGAAAGGCGCAGGTTTGGCTACGGAGGTAACCAGGTATGGACCCCCTTAGGCCAAAGTTTTCAGGGCGCATAACTACAATGTGTTTGATACAGCTCTACTACATTCTCGCGCCCCTTTCGAAACTGAAAAGTCCTCTCCCTTTTCGTTCAGTATCCTGCCTCACCCACCCTGCCTTCCCAACTATCTCTCCAGCGCCGCTGGCCATCTGGCGTAACGTGTTTTCATCGCCGTGATTAGCGAGGAATCTCTTTCCATCGCTCTTTAGGCGTCCGATGATATAGGCTCTCAGCGGTGAGCCATCGCGGTTGAACTCGACGGTGTACGTCTAGGCATAATTAGCACTCGTTCTCCCATATTCAATACTAGCTACGGCAATAATCGGCGCAAAGAAAAAAAACGAAAAGATAGACATACCTCAACGACGCCCTCCCCTTCGGCCGTCACCGCAATCTCCGGCACGCCCTCCTCCCCAACCCTCTCCGGCAGCGGATCCCCCTCTGGATACGCAGGACCATTCTTCCTCGGTTCCTTGCCCAACATGACAACATACTGATAGCTTAACAAGCCCCCATTACACAGCACCAACCCCTTCCTCCCCTTTCCCTCACGAATCGCCCGCACCATCGCCGTCAGCGCATGCATACTGTAATTATTCCCTGCCCCGCCGAAACTAGTCAGCCCGCCTAGCTGAGTAAGCGGTTTCTGGCCATTAGTGATGGGGAGGCCGAGATGGTGCGCGGCCAGCTTGGGCACGATAGGGAAGCAGGAGTAGATGTCGATGAGGTCAATGTCTTCTTTCGTTGTGTGGGAAAGGGAAAGAGCGGCGTCGATGGAGTGCGATATGCTGGGTGAGGTGTAGAAATTGGGGCGCTGCCAGAAGTCGTCGGCGTCTTTAGTTCCGGCGCCGCCGAGCGGGTAGATCCAGCGTGATGAGGGGATGCCGAGAGCGCGGGCGGTAGTGGTTGAGGTTAGAATACAAGCGGCGGCTAGGTTGACAGTGTTGAAGGCGTTCATCAGGAGGGGATCTATATCAACCAATTAGTAAGCGGGCATGAATAGGGGGCAAAGGACACTGACAAGGAAAGCATATCATCCGATTCCTCTTCCCCACCGTCCCAATCGTTTCCTCACTGTCTTCCTTTCCAAACCCCCACGCATACTCATTCTTTGCCGCCACGCTCGAGAACTCTGCATACAGCCTTGCGCTCTCCTCATGGTTCGCTTTCAAGCTCTGGCCTCTATGTGCGCGAAAAGCGTTCTCGTACAGGGGATAGACGTGTATCGGGGCGCCGATGTCGTGGATAGCGCCGAGATCTGTGGCTGCGTGAGTGGAGGACAGGGCTTGCCAGAGGAGGGAGATGCTACTTGATCCGAGGTCGCGGCCAGTGGGCGTGAAGACGGAGTCTACGGCTTGGGAAGGAGGGGTCCAACCGGGCGGTGGGAGCTTCTTTGCAGCGGCACAGGCGGATACTGTGAGGTATTAGCGACCGTGCTCAGACTGAATGATTATTTTCCCAGCGAAGATTCCGAGATGGTCCTCGTGGGAAGACGCGCTCACGTGACGCCAACGCCTCTCCACCCGTAATAACCGCCACTCTGCACTCTCCCCTCGCTATCCGTCTCGCCGCCTCATCGAACAACTTCCCCGGCTGATTCCCTCCATGCTCGGAATAAACCTTGTGCTTAGGCTTTACATTGAGCTTCTCCGCCAACAACCCCGGTAAATCCGGATATGGCCAGGTCCACGTCTTAACCACATCGATGCTATCAATCGCCGCTTGCAGTTTTGAAGGCTCTGAGGAAGAAGCGTTTTGTATCGCTGCTTGTATTGCTTCAAGCATTAATTGCGCGGGCTCCTTCGCGTCGGCAAGCGCCGTGGACCGGTTCTTGATGTCGCCGACGCCGATTACGATGGGGGTTTCTGGGTGGGCCATGACGATTGGATTGTAAGAGAACGAGATTAAGACGGGGAAAATGCGCCTGGAAATGCAAAAAGAAATGCAGGAAAGGAGAGATGCTACATAATGAAGGAGGTGTAATCGATTTCCGAGAGTCGTGATTGGGAGTGAGGAGCTGGTTGGCTTTGCCGAGGTACGAGCTGAAAGACCACGAGCCCTCGGTGTTCACAGCCTGATAGAAGACGCGCTCGTAGATAGGGTAAGGTAAAAAAGGCGGGGTATTCAGACTTCTGATCATTTGCTTTTTTCCGTTCTCATACTGCGTAGGGATAGATGTGTGGAAGAGTTCTGATTAGGTAAAATGTGGCGGTGCAGGTGGCTGTTGCCAGGCATATATAGCCGAGTCGGGCTGCTGCCTCATCCGCACCTCCTCCTCTGACAGGAACTCTGTTTAAGATCCGGGTACGTTGGACGGGGCTCACGCGGCAAAATTGATTATGCTCGAGCAGTCACCCAACAGCAGTAATCCGCCGGCGCGCTGTTTAGGTACAGTGTTAACCGCCCCTAGCTCCTCTGGCAAAGCCATCGAAATCAGACTCAATGCCATCAAGCTTCGAGTCTCAGCCTTGCTCCGTGGAGATACTTCAATTCTTCAGCTGAAGGCATATTTCGCGTTTGTGTGCTGTTCCTGGCGCTTCAAAACAGCCACATGCCCTTTTTAGGGGTGTGTGGCTTCAGCCGCACGCCTCGTGCAACACGTCCGGGGAAGCCAATATTTGGACTGGACAGTATTTGAATGCCAGCCTTCCCCAGGGCAAGTGGGCAAAAATTCCAACTCTGAAGCGTTCTTGTCCCGTGCACATGCCTCCTTCTATCCAATGGCTAATCAGGAAGGGAAATGTAATTTCGAGGGTAACGATGACATGTATGGGATGGGTAAGTCCTCGCCAGTCGCTCGCTGTTACAAATAGTGATCTAAATCTCCTCAGGCATTCGCATAGGGTACTATCTCCAATGGTACGGAGCCATCCTCGCAGCCTGGATCGCACCCGACGAGTCGCAAGGCCTCCGCATCGCCAACTCCCTCTTCGTAACCGCAACCTTCCTCGCTCTTGTAATTCTGACTGTTCGGAACCACAAGCCGGAAGATTTACCAATAGTGGAGACATACATCATCCTTTTCCTCGCCTTTGGATCCTACCTCGTGCTCGTCCCCGTCTACATCTGGCGCATCTTCACAGGGTGCAATCCGCTGTGGGATCCGACGCGGTTTCCGAGAGCAAATCCCGGGAGGGTGTACAGCGTGTGCAATACGCTGCTACTCGTGACGGTCTTGGTATTTCAGTTGTGGTTCTGGGTGCATCAAGTGCCGAAGTTAGATGGAGAGGAATGCACGCAGTATGGATTCTTCTTCTGGAAGTTCGATCTGAACTCGAAGTCCTTCATGGCATTGAACATCATACCGTCAATCATCCTACTTGGGATATGCATGACGACGGTTGGGACGATTGGATGGAAGATCTTGGTAAGAGGAAGAAACTGGCGGGACAGTAGGAAAAAGTATCTACCGCTGGATAGTGTTCCGTAAGTAACACCCGCTACCCTGAAGCGCTGAACCCATACTAATCGCAAGTATAACAGTCGGAGGCGGATATACGTTCTCCAAGTCCTCGATTCGGCATCTCAGACTATCGTCACGACCGTCATCATCATCGGCGTGGAGCTCACTATCATATGGAACGAGATTGAGGGGGTACATGACATATCTTCCGCGGGGCAAACGATTCCGCTCTTCTTGGGCATTGGAGCCGTCGCGATGGTGTTCTACGTGCGCTTCTTCAAGAAGGATGCAGAAGAAGTATTAACGGACGACGCGGCGACCAAACCGAGCCTTCCGCAATCCAGCTCGGCTCAACGCTGGGAAATGGGAAGTGCTCAAGCTTATTTTAACCAAGGGACGACTCAGACAAACACACCGCCGGTTCACGCAACAGCGTGGAATGATCTGCCCGGTGCCGCCAGAGCAGCGGCTGAAGGTGGTAAGGCCTGGTGGGGAGGGGCTCATGGCCATCAGGCTTGATGACCGCCTAGGCATGCACGTACAGGACATTACGCGACGGCAGGGTTGAGGTGCGAGCTAGAGGAGCCCGCACACGTGCAGCCTGATGTAGAACATGTCGATCGAAGTATGAAAAAAAGAACTAAAGTACTCAGCTTTGCATTCCATGAATCTCTTCTTCTGAGGCTGGTTGATTAGTCACAAGCGAACTGGAGGTGCATGCCAATAACGCGCTGTATACGTAAGCAGGCTGAATCACCAGGCAGCGACATCAGCCTCGTGTGAAGGACGCGAACACGGCAACATTCTTCTTCCACCTCCTCTCCACATCTTCCAGTTGCTTTCAGGCACTCGAAAAAGTCGTTGCAAGTACTGCAGAGATTCTAGTCGAAAGAACGGCCAGCCCGAAGCCCTCAAGTGATGTATCCAACAGCAAACGCAATCTGTTGATCAAGCTGACTGCCATCAACTTCTGATCATTCTTCATCGCCCTCAGGCTTTTACTTCTACTACACCCTTCACTTTGATTACCGAGGTCCTTCTAGACACAGAGACTCGAGACCGGGTGTTCAGCCCGGTGGTAGCGAACTTCGTCTGTCGAGCTACCCACGCATCATGGCTACGGAGGACAACAGCCATGGCATTTACAAACCCCTCGGCAACCCGGAAAAGGAGATCAGACTCCTCTCGCTTCTTCCAGCCGATAGCGAGGACGCCACCGAAGACTCAACACTCAAAGGCACACTGTGTCACCGCTTCCTGGACGATGACCCGCCATACACCGCCTTGTCGTACGTCTGGGGTAACCCGAACGACACGCGTACGATGATCGTCGATGGCCATGAAGTCCAGATCACTACGAACCTCGCAGACGCGCTCTATCAGCTCCGACGACACCGCTTCAGAACGATTTGGGCGGATGCGCTTTGCATCAATCAGCGCAATGAGAAAGAAAAAGGTCACCAAGTCCAGAAGATGGGTACTATATTCAAGAAGGCGACGGAGGTCTTTGCATGGGTGGGGACTGGTGATGATGAGAGCATTCGGGCGACGGAACAGATCGATGCGCTTGCGACAATAGCCAAGGAATTTGGGTTGCGCTACTTGTGGAATGCGCAGCATATGGAGCTTGAGAAGATGCGGAACAACCACGGATATAGAGCACTACAGCACTTGTGTGACCCCCTAGTGCAAGACAGCACGCTCTCAGACCTAGATTTGAACCCCATGTTGCGGTTCTTCGATAGAAAATTTTGGCGACGGCTGTGGATTCTCCAAGAAGTAGCTCTCGCTACTACGGCACGAGTGGCATGCGGACCTTGGACCATCTCCTGGCCGGATCTTTGCGCTTCAGCAACATTCCTCTTCTGGTTTTCGGATGCAAGTCGGTACAACACGAAACTACGAAACCGTCTGAGATCCAAGCAACTTTCGCCTCTGGGTTATGGGCTCTGGATACCGCCTCCGTCTGTGCTTCTAAGTTCTTTCCTCTCGTCTGGAAGGACTCTCGATCCATTGAACTTGTTTGATTTCACTTGCAACGAGACAAGGCTCCAGTCGACTGACCCCAAAGATCGAGTGTTTGCTTTGCTTGGATTCTGGGACGACCACAATTGGGCTAGACACAATTGGGCTGATAAAAATTGGGCTAAACGGGAAGAAGATGCTATCACCGTTGATTACACTGCCTCGTGTAGTAGGGTATATACGGAAATAACATGCGCCGCTTTGCAATACAACAACACTTGGGCTTTGGAATTTGCTGGGCTGGCAAGCCGGAGCGGTGTGGTTCCGGAGCTTCCAAGCTGGGTATTAGATTGGACCCATACGGGGGGAAAGTTCTGGCTATCATTTAGGGGATTTAGTGCTTGCGGATCACAGTCTCCCAGGCTCTTGCGAGGAGTCGACAGACAGACGGCGATCGATACTGGCGTCATAATCCTGGGCGGATCCCTAGTGGACACTGTAGTAGCAATAGTGCCATTTTCAGGCCAGCCCGAGGATATTCAGTCCACGTTTAACAATCTTGAAGACAAGCTTTCCCAGAGCGTAGCTGAGAACAAATGCAAGCGCAGCCAGAGCGATGTGCAAGACGCGGTCTGGAGGACCATGGTGCTAGACGTCAACGACACTCGGCGGCGAAGAGTCAACGGCGAGGACCGGAAGCTATTTGAGATGTGGTACGAAAGGCAAAAATTATCCATTCCACGAGATCCGCAGTATGAATCGGCGAACGCCTTCTTCGATAAATGGTTCGATCCCTTGAGAAGCAGCCGGACTACGAACACCGGGGCAGTGGAATTTGAGAATCTCGTTTATTGGAGGCCAGGGAAATTCGTCTTGTCGAGCCAGGGGTACATAGGCCGGGCATTTGAGGAGGCACAAGTTGGCGACCAGATATGTATATTCAAGTGCGCAACAGTCCCTTTTCTCATACGGCCGGGGGCGGATGGAGCCTTTCATCTTATCAGTGCTGTTTATGTCCATGGGATTATGGACGGGGAATTCATGGGGAAGAAGCCGCCCACTGTGGAGATCAAGTTGTATTAAGCTTGAGGCAAGCTTGGACTTGGAGCAGTCATCGCACGATTGCGGCGTATATGCATATGCTCACGCCGCACTCTCCGCTCGCCATCTCCCAACCTGCTGCGCCAGCATCTCAGCGACACGCTCTGGCCCCACTTCCGAGATCGGGTCTGCATTATTCACTGCGATATGCAGGTATAGGGTCCGAGCCTTAACGACCTCGAGCTGCGATGCCGCGAATTTCCGAGAAAGTTTTCTTGAGTCACGACCACGGCGGTTGCATTCGGAAATGGGTGAAAGAGAGGAAGCATTACGTCACTAGCCGCATCAATAAAAGCTTGACGAAGGCTCTCGCTCAAAAGCCCGTCGGCCTCATTCCTCGAAAGTTTCAACCCCACTCGCTCCCAGCAAAACGCAACTGAGGTCACTCAGTACTCGACTCGAATCGGGAGTCCTCAAGTAAACATCTCGAAACCGAACTACTATGTCCCTTACAAAGCTTCCAAATGAGATCTACGACGAGATCTTTGCTTATCTCGAGCACATGGCCGACATCTTCAGCATTTGCGCGACGCACTCCACCTTCAAAGCCTCGGCACAGCGGCGTCTATTCAAGTCTGTACAACTGCCCGTGGAGCGGTATGTCGAATTGAGAAAATGCAAGCTCTTCTTACGGACCATCAAGGCGAGTCCAGAGCTAGCAGTCTTTGTTCGATGTGTTCAGCTGGATATTTCAGAGCAAAGGATAGACGAACAACACCTCATTCCAGATATTCTGGGAAAGCTGCCGCAACTGGAGGAGATTTGTTTCACCTTCCCTGAGGGTCCAGGCAACTCTGTACTGTATCAAGCACAGATCCAGGGATTATACAATGGGTAAGCATTCCACCTAGCGATGATGCTCTCGCTTTGAAGGGACATGCATGCTAATTCATCGTCAAGGGTCAAGAATACGTGCGCTCCGAAGGTTGTCATACGAAGTTCCTGTCCCATCGTCGTCTCGAAGTTGATGCAGATTCCGTCTGCTAAAGAGATCGTGATCAGGCCTGAGTGTGTCATGAATCCGCCATCGTACCACGCTCGGCATCCAGCATATTCCTGGGAAGAACCCGTAATTCTACCGAACCTCTGCGGCATCGATCTGAGCAGCTTCCGCGTCAACCCGCTCGAAATCTCCAAGATCTGCATGCATGCCATCAATCTTAGGCGATTCAACGCCACGGTTCCGAGATCGGTTCTCCCAAACGCCATTGTAGATGCCCTAACCCCGGTCTGCGGGACCCTTCAGTCACTCGAGCTACAACATCCCTCACGGTGCAGCATCTCGGCGCCAACCCATCGGACCCAGGCGGACTTCTCCACCTTTTCAGCGCTCAAATCCTTACGCGTCCCATCGACGATGTGGTTTCCAACGGTCCAGTGTGGCTTCAACCAGCGCGAGGACACAGGGTTTGCATGGAAGCATGGGAACCGCCCCGACATCTCAGCACTCCTTCCTCCAAGCCTTGAGACTCTCGACATCCGGTTTGCATGGCCCACGGGGATCTTCGCTATGGGAGGGAACTATCAGCGCCAGTTCCTAGCCCTGCCGGACGCACTTCAAGCCAAAGGGTTCCACTGGATCATGGAGCTCACGGCGTCCGCCGGTTGCAGACACGTTCGACTGATCGAAGAGGATTCCCACGCCGATTGCGATAATGGCGGGGCTACGCCGTTCTGGGGGCATCCTCGCCGCCAGCCGCTAGCTCAGAGGGCGTTCCTTGCCCCGAGAGCCGTGAAGGACGTGTTTGATGCGGCTGGCGTGACGTTGGACATTAAAGTGTACGAGCGGGAGGAGTGGAAGCGAAAGAGGACTGACTAGGTCCCAGCGGGTGAGGATATATAAGAAGGTTGACTGTCTTCGTTCATGAGCGGAGGCCCTCCTTTCCGGGAATAGCGTTGATTTGAGAAAGCGTCGCGAAGGAGCCTGTCTGTCCAAAGAGGACGCTCAGTGCCTTTCCATCCAACGACGCTTCCGTCAATTTTACTCAGGTGAAGGGGCGAAGTACACCGAGCTTTGTGGATTGATATGGTGTAGCACAAGCTTACACAGTTGGTGTCTCGGCGGGAGTTCATTCAAGTGCTGGGCTTTTTAGGGTTGCGCCTCTCGCATCTCTCATCAAACTAATACACACTTCTTGTCCCAACACTTCATTTCGTCGCCCTTGTCTTCCACTGAACACGCAAATAAATAAATCTTAATACCTTTTTAAAAGCGTCGGTCGTGCGTGCGTCCGACTCCATCCATGCCTTTCCTTTTCCCGTGACTCTTCTTCTCCGATCGAAGGACTCCCCCAGGCCGAGCAAAGCAATCCATGAATATTCCAAATATTCATGTATGTGGGTTTTAGTCCACACACCGCACCAACCACTCTATGCATAAGCCCCAGGTGGGTTTCCTAGTGAACGCGAAGTCCTGACGGCGATGTGTGAAGAAGATAAGATAAAAGGAAGGGAAGAATTAGGGAGGTGGCGGATATATATTCGTAACCACTTCGCCGGCATCAGGGAGACGAAACGAAACGGCATGTGCCCCGACTAACAACCTCTCGAAGATGAAAGGGACAGACAGCAGAAGAAGCGATGAAAGAAAGCAACAGAAAACGTACAGAAAAGCGGTATCGACAATCCATTTTCATCTACCGTAGCTTAGCCTACCATATCGGGCATATATGCATTCGCCCCATGTCCTGCTAAATTGTACACCCACCTTTGTCCCTCCTCGCCCCTATCCTTATCCCATGCCCCCACACCACCTTCTCCCTCGTCCACCGCTAAAAATTCATAATCTACCCATTCCCGAGCCTAAGTCTGAAATAGAACCCTGCGCCAAACACCTTACGAATCCCAAGACGGGCCGACCCTCGAATAAAATGCAGAGATAGAATAAGATGTCTTCGATTGATCATTGCGAATGCATCTTCTTGATCTTATTCGCGCCCTCGTAGAGCGCGCGATCCACGGCCGCAGCCACGGTAAGCGTGCCGCCGATAACGGCGCAGATGCCGACCAGGAAGCTGGAGAAGGACTTTGCGCGGACTTCGCGGTTGATGACTTTCATGGGGGAGATGTCCTGGTCTCTGATTAGCAACTGCGTTATCAAACTCGGGTAGGGGGAAAGGGGCAACGTACGTAAGAGAAGAAAACCCCCGGAATACCTCCCCGCGCGTGTATTCTCTCCTTATGCCCCGCCTCCTCATCGTTTCCGCCAGTAAGACTCCGCTTATGCGAAGTAACAGAGTACTGATGCGTCTCAATGCTACCTTTGTAGCTTCCGTCGATCGTCGCCCCGAGCAGCTCGTCGTGCTTCATCGGTCTCGGGGCCGTCTTCTCCCATCCAAGGGGCAAGTACGCCGTGCTCACTACCTTGATAAAATACATGAAGTTGTATGCCTTCTCGCTCGTCTGCTGCTCGGTGTTATCCAGCGGGTTGATATGATGGTTTGTCCAGCCGCCCGGTCCCGTATTCGCATGCTTCCGCTGCATATCTTGGATCACCGCGTCACTGAGCTGCGGGCCGAACCGCAGATGATGGATCTTATGCGTGAACGTGTGCGTCTCGTCCTTGAAATAGTTCTCGAGATCGTGGACGTGCAGGTTGCCGTTGGAGAACGACTTGCCGGGCGCAATGTGGAAGTTTCCGACGACTTTATTGACACGGATGCTGCCTTCGAGACGGCAGCCTTCCTTGCGCTGCGCGTCGAGGTGCTCAGCGTAGTGCTCGCGGTCGCACTGTTCAACGCCCTCGCCGCGGCCGAAGGACCAGGATATCGAGGCGTAGGCGTCGCGGACCTCGTCGCACGTATTGCAGCAGCCGGGTTTGGAGGCCGCGGTGGGGGCGGGCGCGCCGTAGCATTCGCCGCAGTAGTTGGGGTCGAGGTGGGAGGCTTCATCTCTGTGGCTGCGCATCCTGTGTTAGCTGACGAAGTGGAGGCGGAGCCGGGGGTGGGGCTTACAGATCCAGAGTCTTCGTCTCAATGACCTTGTTTCCTTCGCTTTCGGGCGTCAAGCGCACTTTGTTAACGCCGTGTGTGACGCCCATTTGTAGTTCGCCGGAGACGTCCATAACATCGAGCGTGAGCAGCTCGCACGGCATGCGGGGGAATGTAATGTTCATCGAAATCTCCATCTTCTCGCCTGCGATTCAGTCAGCCCAGCTCAACTCCAAGTCCACCTAGCCCGCCTCGCTTCCAATGCCTTCGACTGCCTTTCCCCATCTCTTTGCCATTCTACGCTCCCTTCTAGCCTTTCAGTCCTCCCATGTTCAAGGATATACTGAACCAACATACCTCTCCCCTTATCAACCACCAACTCCGGCCGAACCGTAACCCTCCGATAATCCGCCCACTCGCCCCACACCAGCCAAAAAATAATAATCAAGCTCGTAATCGTGACAACGCCGCCCGACGTTGTCCGTATGCGCGCATCTTCCACCGTCTTGGTAAAGGCGTCGAGGCGCGTGAAGCGCGATTTGGCGGGCATTGTGTCTGCGCTCTTCTGTTATCTCACTCGAGAGGGTTGCTTCGAGGATCGATTCGGTGGGTGAGGTCTGCGTGAGGTGTGGGAGCGTGCGTGCTCGTGAACTACGGGTGGGAGAATCTCGGAGAGCTCCAATTGCGACCTTTCACCGGCGCAATTGTGTGCTAGCGGAGAAGAAAAGGAGTGAAAGACGCACTATACGTGCCAAAGACTCTGTATCATTATACAGGAAGAAGAAGAGAAGCCGTGGAGGTGAGTCTTGGAGATTTCGTGGACTCGGCTGAATAAAGGACAGCTATGCGATCTGGATGTTTTAGCTTGAGGTACGAATCCGTCCGCGCGCTGCATGAGCCTAGACTGAAAACGGTGTAGCGGGGTCAGGGTCTCTTGGCGAGCACGTGGCCGGGGCCATTCACCTGCGGCAGACGTGAGTGAAGAACCCGAGATGCCGTGTATCACGCAAATGCTAGTGCAACGCACATGTTAAGACGCCAACGCGCCAAATGCAATACCTATATTTGCATCTATTTGGGAATCATCTACTAGAAATGCAATCCTCCGAACTAAGTGTTACTGATGCTACCTCCCCATCCTCCAGATCTCACTCTTTGGGTATCGCTAATGGCTTTTCCTCTGAGCATTGGCCAGGGCACTATTCAGTGCGGCAGTGACATCGACGTGGAATAATGGCCTGTTCAAGCCCTGCACGACGGCAACCTTGCTCGGCTTCTGGCTCATCGTGCCGTACGCTTTGGCCTGACTGAGCTGTTTATCCAGCGAATCCACGTCAGAATCCGGCGTTGAAGACCGGGAGCCAGTCCGCACTTCAATATCGTCTGAAGCCTGGTCGCGCTTCGCAGCTGCCTTCAGAGCCCTCCTATTTTCCCTCGCTTCAGCCTCCGCCGCAGCACTGTGGCTTCCTCCAATCTCAGCAACGCTAAAGATGGGCTTCCAGCGGTGGATACCGGAGCCATCCGGTTCAGGGGTATAGTATCCGAACCCAGCGGCTGCTAGGGCTCGCTTGGTCCAGCGGTTGTTGACATTGCTGAAATGCCAGTCGACGGTGTCTGGGGCAGCGTAGCGGTCAAGCTGATTTCGAACATCGATCAGATTCTGGACCGAAGTGAGGTCAACATTGTTGACTGAAGAGAAGTCGAGGATGATAGCCTTCAACGTAGGCCGTTTGTCGGTCGGATCGACTTCCTTACCGCGGCGTGGACCGGGATCATTCCATGGACGATCCTATATCTGTTAGTACGCACCTTCCTAGAAAATGCGGGAAACACTTACCCCAGGCCTGCCGTACGTAGCCGGGTTTGTGCGGCGGGTCTTCTTGAAAATGGTATCCACCAGCTGATCCAGGTAGTGGTTCGCGTTCGGGTAGTTGAAACCCTCGGAGAAGCGGTAAATGAAAATTCCCGGGTAAGGATCCTCCAGCTCGATTTGAGGATTGCTCCCGTCATGGTGATCAATGGGCAAGAACACATTCCGCACCGAGTCTTCGCTCTCAGCAGGGTTCCTTCGTGGGCTGGCATTGCCTTCTTTGTCCTCTTCTGGTGGGTGGAGCAAATGATCGCCGATGACAGAATGGATCTTTGCTCTGCCAAGAAATCGTCCTCGAGCCTTGAAAGCGCGGAACAAGAATAGAGCTGCGGAAACGGAAACGGTCGTGTAGATGCCATTCTCGATGCTGCTGAAGACCGTTACAATCACACCAGCAAAGAAAATAGGTACCTCCAATGGGGAAATGCGCCAGAACTGGTAGACAGTGTTTGGCGGGGTTATTAAATCTCCGACAGCGTGAATGATCACAGCGGCAAGTGCAGCATTCGGAATATACCAGAACATCGCCGGAAGGGCGTAGACGGCGAGCAATACCACTATGGCAGTGATGACACCAGCAAAGGGGGTTCGAACACCGGCCTTAGACTTAATGGCGGTCCGGGAGAATGAACCAGTCGCGGGATAAGCACCAAGGAAGGGACCGAGCACGTTGGTTACGCCGATGGCTACCAATTCTTGCGAGGGATCGATAGTGTAATTGTTGATCCTTCCGAAAGATTTCGATATGGAAATGTGCTCAATTAATAGCACGATCACGGTAGATGGGAGCTCGGACGCGAAGGACGAAATGATGTCGGTCGTGATACGTGGCACCCGCGCATGTTTGAAGCCTAGCATTGAATCAACGAGCCGTTGGTTTGCAGAGGACTGGGAGGCATACCTCGTGGAACATTCCCAAGCGTCGTGAATATTGGCTTCTGCCCTTTGCCTCGGTGGTGCCGGTTGCACAAGTAGCTGATGAAAATGTAGAGCAGAATGACAAACGCCGTCCGTAGCGTGCTGATGAAGAAGAACGTCCTCTGCTTATTCGGGTACCGCTTCGCGAGGTAGGTACATGTGAAGCGAATAAGATAGAGTAAAAACAGCGCAGAGAGTCCAATGGCGGCGTTCAGGTCCGATCTGCCTAGGTGCTTCAAAATGTTGATGACGACCTTGTAAGTCGCTTCTCGTGTCGAAAATCCCGTGATGCCCATCATGTTAGGTACCTGGCCGACCGCAATATTCAGCGCAGACCCTGTCATGAAAGCGGAAATCGCGGCCAGAGTGATGAACTCGACGATCCAGCCCAGACGCGCAAGGCCAAGGAAGAGTACGATGGAACCAGCAATGATGGCAAGCGAAGACGCTATGATGTCCCTTGAAACGTCTGGCACCTTTTCAGCCGCCTTGAGAACGACATTTCCGGTAACCGTTGACAGCACAGCCACGGGACCAATGGTGATGTCCTTAGAGGTGGCGAAGAACCAGTAGATTAGAACTCCCATGAAGGACGAGTAGAGACCGAACTCTACGGGTAGCTGCGCAAGCTTTGCGTAGGCCATACTCTGTGGAATGACGACGGCACCAACCGTAATGCCTTGAACAGTAAGCGACGGAAGGAGCGAAAGATTAGAGGATAAACATACCGGCAACCAGATCACCAATAAGCCATTGGACGTTGTAACGAGTGATCCACTTCAGGAAAGGGAAGAGATGGACGAGGTAGTGGATAAGATCTCGACCTGAGGGTAGAATTTCATGGAGCCATTCGGCCGCAGTCGGTTCCCGCTCAACGTAGGTGTCGGCAGAGGTAACGGAGAAGACACTCTCGCCTCGGGTGATGCGGTCGGAGCCAGTTTCTTGACGATAATGCAGGTCGATGCCTAAGATTTTGGCAAGTCCATGGCCGATCTTGGAAGTGGGAGAGGCCATCTTGGCCAATGTCGGCGTATGAGAGAAGGGTGCCCAAGGCTATACCCCGGGACTCGTGGCACAAAGAAGACCGACTCTATGGCAAGCTCCTGCTGGCTGAAACGCTGACAAGCTTGACAAGCTTTGACAAGCTACCAGAGATACGACCCCGGCGCCTGGGATATATAGATGCCCAGGTGCCAGGAGAAGCTGCAGTGCACCTAAACCAGCCCTGTGGTTTGCTTTTGGCAGACCAGACCACTGGAAAGCGGCTAGGGTAGGGAAGGTGGTGGGCTAGAAAAGCCACCAGTCGGAGGAGGGTAGGGAGATTATTGGGATTGGAGTCGCCTGCGCCGCCTACGTCCAGGATGCGATAGAGATTGGCGCCCTCAGGATTCGCTGATATGGCGGCGGTATTGCGTGACGCGATGCTGTCAACTGCCAACACAGGCTCCAATGCGACGGGGAGGGAAGATGGCGACCGGGAAATGTGGTAACATGGATTCTAGAGACGATGGGAAGGAGTAGGAGGGAAACTAGGGGTGTAGGGTAAGGCGGATAGATGCCCCAGGACACCCAGATGCAGTGACACAGGGCATCATTTCCAAGCGGCCGCGATTTGCCATGTGACATAATTGCTCAACAGATCAGCCAAGACGTGGATGCACGCACGGTACGACGAGCTTGGGTGCGCCACGCGGTCGGATCGATGAAAGTTGCAGGGATCGACGGCTGAGGCGACAGGGTTGGTGAGAGACGGCGCTGAGGGTGGGACCAATGACGAGACCCTGGACCACAATTGCGTGCTCCACGGCGAAGATGTCGTTTTCTGTACGGGTGGATTCCCATGAGCGCCGTCGGCCGCATTGAAAGCCGGCAAAATCGAAATAAAGACGGGGCATCAAATTTTCTTGATGACGTCTGCCGCGCAGAGGGTCAAAGAATCTAACCGCCGCTTACCGGCTCTCTGCGGAGAGGGGCGCATCTGTGTCTCGTCAGACAGTAAACTGGTGGAGGTGATTAGGCAGGTGTTAGAAGTGTTGACCGTACCACAGTAATCGGCCCGGATGCGGAGGCGTGCAGAGTGAGATGTGCCGTGTTGCTCACCTCCAGCGTCCCCTATGCTGCACGTGGAGCAACCGGCAGCTCCACCTGGGCAGACGCATCCTGCCGTCGCTTACGTTGATCCCAGGTTGTTTTAATATACGTCGAGCAACTGTATGTAGGCGCGATCTCCGACCTCCGACGGGCGGATTCTTGTAGAAGCCGAGCGCGAGGGTACCGGTAGAGGAGCGCGGTTCGAATGAAGCCCACAGCGGGCGGCGCTGGGGTACGAGGAGGTCGAAAGTGTATACACAGTAAGGCACTTCCGCCTATTGATCCCATATCGATGGCGGCGAGCGTCTCGTTCCGGGTGGTGGTCGGTGGAGGAGCTGCTTGGCCATCCAGGGCAACTCTACTGGTAGGCGTGTGAGGTCGGCGCCACGCTTTCTGGCTCTGGACATGACTTCAGTCGCCGGTCTCCTCAACATCAGGACATCCTCCACACGACCCGACGATGCAGCAGAATGGTGCGCACCGTGGACTTTTGGGGTCGAGATGTGGGCGGTATCGAACAGGCCGAAAGCGGTGAGCGAGGCGGAGAGTCGGCGGGCGCGACCGCCAAGGATCGCGAGTGCGAACCACTGGAAGCCCCAAACACCAGCCTCCGCGTCCGACGTCGAACACCAGGCACTACCTCTCCAAAGCGCGATGCCGAACCTCGATATGCTGCTCCTCGGGCAACGCAGAGGAGAGGAAGGGCTGAACGACCTGCGCTACACTATTCTCACCCAGGGCATCCCCGCCAACAGCGAGGGCATGGTGAGTCGCTACCACTGACCGTCAGGACGTGTCAGAGCTGTCAAGCCTCACGCTACCGTTGTTCCTTCATCGCGCTCACGTGCCGCTTCTCTTGCGCTGACTCTTCAACCACAAGTCCGAATTGCGCATCTACATCTGGCTCATCTTGCTCAATGCGCCTCCGCTCAAGACCGACGTCTACCTCGACCTCGTCCGCCAGGGTGCCTCGCCGGCGCACACCAAGATCCTGAACGACGCCTTCCGCACCTTCCAGGGCGATCCGCTCTTCCGCCGGCGCGTCACGCAGAACAGCATCACGCGTGTCCTCAACGCCGTCGCGTGGCGATTGAACGACGCGCACGAGGCACGCGTCAACGGGTGGCAGTCCCCACCCACTCTATCTGAGTTCGGCGGCAGCCCCGACACCGCCTTGCTATCGCGCCATTCATTCACCACCAGCGCACGGACGGACGCGTCAACCACCAACGACGCTGAGCAGATTGGCTACGTGCAGGGTATGAACGTGCTGTGCGGTCCATTCCTGTATGTTGCGCGAAGCGAGGTCGAAGCCTTCACTGGCTTCGAGAGGCTCATCACTCAGGAGTGCCCGGGTTATGTAAGAGGCTCAATGGAGGGAGTGCACAAAGGCCTGGCATTGGTGGACAGAGTGCTCGAGGTGGTGGATCCGAAGCTGTACATCCATCTTATGAACAACCAGATGGAGGCCAGGATATACGCCTTCGCGTCCGTCCTGACCATGTGCGCTTGCACGCCGCCCTTGCCAGAAGTGCTCCGGCTTTGGGACTTTCTGTTTGCCTACGGCGCTCATCTGAATATTCTCTGCATTGTCGCACAGCTGGTCCTGATTCGCGGCGACCTCCTGAGGAGCCCAAGGTCAGTCCCCAGTCCCTTGCATAAGTACTGTACAGCCACTGACCGATAATAGCCCAAACCAGATCTTGCGAAGCCTCCCGCCTCTGAATGCGGCCGACATCATCCAGGTCGCTCTGTCCTTTGCGGGTAAGATACCAGAGGACATGTACGAGGAATTGATCAACCATGCGAAGTGAGGCGACCATGATGGTCCGAGTCTACCCCCTCGCTGGACATCATCTAGACCAGCCTGTACGACGAAATGAAGCGAGCCCGGTTAACTTTCCGGATGATAGGCCACGAAGCTGGCAGCTTCCAGCGACGGAGCCTGTGGAAGGATTTCGCGCGGAAGAGGAACTGGAACGAAATAACGATGTCAGGACATTTGCAAAAGAGCCATGATCTTAGAAAATAGAGACACTGTAGGATTAAAGAAGCTCGCCCGGCGCGGCAGAGGAAATCATACTCTAAAAATACACGGTCGCAACTTGCATCGCTCCGATACAGACTCCAACCGCTTGAAGTGCCGTTCCGGAGCCATCGCGGCCATATGCTCGATCCACTCTTCCAGGGGGAGATATAGAAATAGTGTGCCATCTAAGCACTTGTGGCGGATCGATAGAAGAAGACAGCACAGATTCGAAAGCATCGGGTCGATCCTGACAACCTGGCCAGTCATCCTGAGCATTTCTCAGATCCGGGCCCGTATCGAGAGAGTTAACCAGCGTTCCGTATACACCAGCGGGGTTGTTTCATTACCAGAACAAGGACAATAGGCGGATGGAGGCCAGGGGAAGCGAATGCTCCGGGCTATGTAATGTGCTAGGCTCGGAACTGCTGAAGCGTACTAAGGCGCTGAATGCGCATCACCACCTATAGTCCGCTGTCTGTAGTCGAGGACGGCGTGTGGGCGGATTGCAGATCAACTGTTTGCGCAAGACCCGCTACGGATCACGCAAGCTATGCGGCTGGATCTATCCCGCGCTATTGGAGAGGGTGGGCTTTCGAAGCGGAAATGGGAGGTTCTGGGACGCCGGCCGTGATTTGGACCCAACTCTGAGGTCTGGACTTACTGCCATTGAATGGGTTGGGTTGCTTTGATCCTAGTAAGACAGTTGTGGTTGATGCTCAAGTGAGACGTCTACCGTAAAGCACCATTTGTATCTCTCACTCGTGTTTATGACCTATCTGTTGGGCTGCTTCCTCGCACCGAGGCACCCCGTTATGCAGGATTCCCTCACTCTTCGCTCTTCTTTTTCTCGTTATCGCTGGCACGGAAATGCTTGCGGGTGAGAGAAGAAGGGGTGACCGCCATAAGCCGTGATTACCGTGGTCAACCCCGACACTATCGCCTCCCTAAAAGCTAAAAGCCATAACCCGTGTCACAAACGGAGAAAAGAGGACACGCTTCCATTCCAGCCCTCGCTGAAGCCCTTCCCACGATGGAGGTGTCTATCGGCGAGACAGAGCATTTGTTCTTCACCGCTACCATGCTACCAGCCGGGCTTGAACCACCCCATATTTTGGCCTCAGGGCTCTCACCCCAGCGTTGGCCGCTCACAGGCCGGCTCCATTCCTACTTACGCTCTTTCACCAAGCGCCTGACCATCGAAGAGCGCTGCCAGCGTGGAGAGGTATAGTCGCGTTATGTGGAAGACGTTTGCAAACGGCGTTGACCAGGCAAGGCAGGATGGTGACTTTAGTCGGCAGGCCTCTGGAGACGAGGACAAGGACGAAGGTGTATCCCAACCAGCACGCTTCCTCGCCCGCTCCGCGACGCCGGACGAGTCGAGCGGCGCCCCGGAATCTGTGGCCTCGAGTGGCGAGTCTGAGCCGGAGGATGAGGACTTCGAATAGGTCGTTTGGATAACACAGATCCTCCGGGAGGCGTGGCCTTTTCGCTTTCCACTCCGGGCCCTTGAACATCCTTTTATGGAAGGAAGGCAGAGAGTGCGAGCCTTACTGCACACTCCTGCTCTTCGAATTCCTCGCCACTCGCTGAAAGAGCGCGGAAGAATCCTGTGCTTTGAACATCACAACGTCGGTGCCTCAAGGCTTCATCCACAACCCGGGATGCTGCGTCTGCCGCCGATGGCATCAGCTTCCTAGGAGTCCTCATTCATGCCAAGCCTCCAGTCCAGCTCAGTCTCAGGAATGAGTGCTGGAGTTCACTATCCAGGACGAGTTCTCTCCGCGATCAAAGAGCCACCATGGTCAGCACACGCTTGTGCAGCTCTCTCAAGAAAGCGAGCCGCGCCACAGCCTTCCGGCGCATCTCGGCACTGTCTCCCAGACCTTCACCCCGGGCGTTTCCGAGCAACCGACCACCACTCACTCTCTAGCCGGGTCTTTACAGTGAACAACAGCGTTCTGCTGAAAGTCAGTGAAGAAACTCTCCACCCCAATGGGAATGTTGTGGGATGCGGATCCGAACAAGTCTCTCTGGTCCTTGATGACGAAAGGCCAACCGACACCCACTCAGCCTGTCGCCGGACGAAAGACTCCTCCGCGCCCTATGAATTGCTGGATGCTGTATCGCATACTACTCGGCCGACCCCAGAGAAGAAGCACGCGAGGCGGAGCAGGATGCGGAAGGAGCTCGTGAGCTCTAGAATCCGACCGTTATCCGATCCATCTAGGAGATCGACTCTCACCTCAATAACGCCTACGCCGACCTTGCATATGAGGGAACCACCGCTTACAAAGCCGCCGTCGAGGCTAAGGATGATGCGGAAGCGAAGCTAAAAGAGACGGGTTTCTACCTGTTTCGAGGATGGCGGATCTGGGCAGATTCTCCTTACGTCGACGTCGGGGGATAGACCTATTTGGCTTCTACCAGAACTCCTTCGCCCATTCCTCAACCTCAGGCGAATCAATCTACGGCGACGCCATGGAGAACCAACCGAGCGCAGCGGCTAACACGCCCTCGTAGGGTGTGCTGGCCGGGCACTCGAAGAAGCGAAGCAACCTGGTCCATCATCCGGGATCAAATCGCTGCGCGCAATCCAGAGGCCCTGGGGGTGGGAGTTCCCCAGACCCAGCGGCCTCCGTGGTTGGTTGCAGCCACGATTTCGTCTGCGTCATCTGTCCTGTTCGTTCCTCAACATCCCTTCATCTGAGACGTACCTTCAGAAATTGGGGACGGGAATTTGTTTTTGATAGAAAGACGGCGCATGGCTCAGCTTTCTGCCGACGGGCAGAGGCGCATGCACCTTTCCGGCTCTGTCCACTTCATCTTGGCCGTCTGCCCTCAGGAGAGAACCCACCCCCGGTGCCAGGCTCTCCCGACGCTGGAGCCGCAGCGACAGCGACAGCGCTCATTGTGGAGGATATCATCGGCATCTGTCAGTTCGTGGGCTATGTGTGCTCAGGAAGACGATGCGATTCCGCGAGATACGACCCTCGCCTTGCTTTGTCCACCTTCCTCGGTCAATCCCCCAGCTCCGCCCGCGACACGAGCTCAGCTATAGTGTGCTTCGATGCAGGGCATGCTTTAGATGGGAGTGAGTGGTTGATGAGAAAAGAACGGGAGGTGGAAGATTGGCGGGAGGGGTAGAAGTTAGTGATGAAGTCTTGCTGTAGTTGCAACTGACTGCCCAGAATAAGAGAGCATATCAGCAAGGAGAAATTATCCATCTCGTCTCATTTGTCGGGGTTCACAAGGGGTCATCTACTTGCTAAACGGCGCATAGGAGGTATACAGCGAAACGAAGCAAGCTCAAATCCAAATGAAACACGCTATGCTAAAGACGCTTCCATCGATGCATTTTCCCTTCCCATCCCATCCCAAGCCAACATCCTCCTTTTCCAATCCATACCATCCATTCCACCATTTTCCCAACCATCATTACGTGAATCATAACGCGTCCTATAGAAACCCTCCTCTTGCTCATCAGCGCCAAATCTTCCACTTGCTCTTCTTCGGCGGGACGAAGCTCTCCTGACTCTGACTCTCTGCGCCGCTAAAACTCCTCTCGTCGCTCCTGCCATCATAGCTGTCTTCGTCATCGTCTGCGTACCTCCCTCCGCCGAGGTAAGGTGCTCCAACTCCCGCAGTCCCATGCCGCCCACCGCTAGAAAAATAGTCCCCTCCAGTGTCATCCCTCGCCTGCACCGCGCCCCTGGTATATGGACTCCCAGGCCCAGCACCTACAATCGCCGGGTGCGGCGGATATGAATCCCTCTTCGACCTCGCGTGCTGCGACGGCGTATGTGCAAGCACATGCGCCTCACGCTCGAATCTCTCGTCCCGATGCTGATTCAGTATACCGCCCATGCTCCTCCGGTGCACTTTCAGCTCGTCTTGTTCCGGTGCGCGAGGGGCCGGTAATTGTGATTTGTGGGACGAATTGTAAGTCGGCTGACGGTTGGAGTTGGAGCGAGATGGCAGGGCGGTTGCGGCTGTTTGGGTCTGTGTGTGGCTGTAAGAAGTTGGATGTTGGGTGGGAGCTGGGGCCGACACGTGCCGGCGAGCGGCGACGGATTCCCAGGCAGAGGAGGGCGGCGGATGTGCAGTGTGCGGCGAGGGGATGTCGACGCTTTGACGGCGGTTTTGGGGGGCGGGAGCGGGGGCCGCGTCGCGGACGGGTCCCGGTCCTGGAGCAGAGGGCGGGTTAGCAGGATGGCTGGGAGAGTGGGGAGCTTGTTGGGAGTGGGAGGAGTTGCGCTTGCGGTTTGTAAAGCCGGGGATTAGGAGTCGTGGCCCGACTTTATACCTTTGACGCGCGCGCTCTTCCTCGTTCATGTCTCCCGCCTCGCTGCCGCTCTCGCTGGCCTCGCCGCTGGAATGCGAGTACCCATCGTCACCGACGGTGTGGTGCCGCCTGCCCCCACCGAACACGCCGAACATGCTTCCGATGCGCGACTTTCGACGCTCCTTTTGTACTATGCCGGCTTCTGAGGTGGTGTAGTCGAGCGCGGGAACAAGCAAGCGGTACGGATTCGTTATGCCGGCAGGATCGTGTTGCGAGACCTCTAGATTCAAGCAGATGTCTAGGCCGCCTTCTAGGTTGATGTAGGTACTTTCATGCGCTAGACCCTTCTTGCCTAGGGTGCTGGGACGGCGGTGGAAGTTGGAAGGGCGTTCAGACGACTGGCTATTGTCGCGACCAAAGGAGCTGCGTTTTACTGGCATAGTGTGTGAAGATCCCGGCGGATTGACGCTATCGACGGAGGCTCGGCGGCGGAACAGGGAGGTGAGGGAGTTCCGCCTGGAACGAGGGCGTTCAGGGCGTTCGGGCGAGAAGGAGGATTGAGGCCCGATCTGATGTTCTTCGGCTTCGACGTTCGCGGGATTATTATAATAGGACACTGGTGGGCCATGTTCCCGTCCTCTTTGGCCACCACCGCTCATACGTCTTACCACCTTCCCGGGGGTGAAGTCCGAGAGTGTTCGAGCGAGCCTTGGTCCCTCTGTGCCGGGTGAGGTGGGAGGGGATGGTGTTGTTGGAGGGGTCGTGCCTGGTTTGTACTCGCGAAGGCTACACCAGTTCCGTCGCTGGAGAAGGTGGGTATTGTTCCTCTTCCTACCGTCAACGTCATGGGTAAATAGTGGAATCATATCTTCGTCGGTATAATCATCGAGATGATGAATCTTGTTCCTCTTGTTCAGGATGTCCGCCATCATTTCAGGGGGTGGCGTGTTTACGATGGCGGATGAGATCACATTTGGCATGTATCGATGGTCCTTATCTTTTGGGATATTGAGCTTCTTGTTGCTGTAGAATTGCCCAACAGCCGCGAGATGGACGTCACCTCCGAGGATTGTGACACGCACGGACTTAGTGGAAGCAATGTGCTGCAGTTCGCGAATGAGCCAGTTGCGTTCGTCCTTGTGATGTTTCGCTGTCCAGTGATCATCCAGGTCGTCTAAGATCTCGACTCCACCATCGAATTTATTGACAAAGTTGCCGAGCAGTCCAGCGCGGCCAAGGGCCTTAATGGGGTCCATAAGCCTGCTCGTGAGTATATTTTCGAGGAAGTTGAGCCTAGGATAAGCGATGGGAACGCCAAGCAACACGAGCAGATGCTTGGTCTCGTCTTTGATAATTTCGGCTTCCAGACGATCGAAAATGACGTCGTATGAGTCCTCCGTAATTATTTCATCGCGTTGACGTTCGGTGCGGCAGTCCAGACCCAGGAAAGCGACCTGTCGCCCAAGATGCATGAAGACGCTGCGCGACTGCTCCTTGATATATGGCCCTGGATGAGCACCTAGGACCCACGAAGGCTCTGTCTTCTCAGTCTCAGCGGCAATAGACTGGTGTTGGAAGAGCATATAGTATTTGAAAGCAATAGCGCCGAGACCTGTGAAGACTGGCGTCTGCATGAAGTGATGAGGGTACGATCCATATCCCTGCGCACCGTTAGCTTCCAACCATTCGTCAATACTTCTACTTGCACTTACATCAATGATGTCGTGGTCATCCCAGATGTTGATCATGGGGATCTGGGAATTCGCCATGCCAAACAAACCCTGCGAGAACCACATTGCATACCGGTCTAGATAAAACTGCTCCAGCTCGTTCTGCAGTTCCTCGGAGAAGGAGGCGTTGTGTTTCTGCAACGGGTTCTTGCTCTCCGTCCATTGTTTGAAAAGCGTCGTTTGGCGCATCGCCGCATCATTGTAGATCTGATCACCTCCACCAATCATGACGTGGAACGGACGTGTCTGATGGTTGTTCAAGACATCTCGCCACATAGGGTCTGGGCCACAGAACTCTTTCGAGTCTACGCTCAGTGAGAATCCGTTACAGCTGTGGAACATTATGTTCATCGTCTCGCCCTTAGCAGGGACCCAGAAACCAACAGCTGGACCGCGATTGATTCTGTAGGCGATTCGTGCCTGTGTCGCGCCGAGCTCTACCTCCAGATTGAAACGCCAGAAGGTAACACCTCGTTCAGCGTAGAGCCTAATGCCAGGGATCTCCCGTACCTTGCCTAGCTTCTCTCCATCCTTCTTGCGGATGCGAGAGGACTTCTGAGTACTGGAACTCTGTAGGGCGGATGCGCTTCGAAATTCTGCGAAAAGACCGCTGTCATCCTCAATTCGAGAGATGTCCTCATTCTCAGGGATCTCCTCCACTGGTTTGGCATATAGAGTCTTTCCAGTTCGGGACACTTTGGTCTGACCAGACAGGGGATCAACATGTGCTGGATCAAGGTCGTCGCCGTCCACGTCAGCCGGCGGGGGTGGAAGGAGATCCATCGGTTGTTTGAAGAGTCGCAGCGTGGGTGGCCTTTGGTATGATGACTGCTCGTCGATTGTCACAATCATGACGCTGCCGCGCCATATTTCACGCTCCTTTCCCACTCTACTTCGATCTCTGCGCAGGCCAGTGTAGCGCAAGAGCGGGCCGCACTTTAGATACAACGGTGGATTGAAGGTAGTTTGTGTAGCTGGGGGATCCACGTAGCCGTCGTAAGAGGCTTCCACATATCCGCTCGAGCGTCGCCGTCGCGTGGACGTACTCTCCTCCCACCAAGCCTTCTTTCCGCTATCTGATCTCGCGGGTGCTTCCAGATCAAGATCGTCTTCAACCAGCGAAGCGATTGGGGCGCTTCTCCACTCTTCGAGCATTGGTGAAGGCACATACCGCCTATCGTCATGATGTGAGAATACGTCAGGCAGGTGGTGATGATGAGACTCTTGAGATTCATCAGGTTGTGGCTCGGACACAAGGTCCGCGAAACCCACGCCTCGACGTGTAGTAACCGTAGGAGCGGTTGGAGGGTCGTGGGGGTGAAGATGGCCCATTCCTCTGGCACCATTCTTTTGATCGATGCGCTGCTGTTCCCTCTCCATCCGGGCGGCGACTATACCTCTGCTATCTCTTGTTTTATCATTCGGAGTCGGAGGTAGGTCCTTGGACAATCTTTTACTGTCGTACCGACTTATGCTGGCGCCGACCGGTCGCGAAGCACTAGGAGCATCTTCCACCCCATAGAGCCCTAATCCGGTGGGTACAGGGATTGGCTTACGTTCCACCTTCTGGGCAGGCTGTACCGTTCCGTCCAGGCCTCTCGGCGCTCCCGCACGTTCCCGGAAACTGCCCGTTCCTCGTGAGACTCCAGCGGGTTCCTTCCCCTTCATGCTCGATGTACGTCCTACGCTCGCATCCACATGATTTAAAGTGTGCTTCTGGTGCTGGGAGCCAGGAGGCAGCTGTTGGCCCTTTGACTGAGACGGCGCCCTGTGTGGGCCCGTTGCCCTCCGGCCTGCTGATGGGTCCCATGGGTCGCTCAGATCGTACATGAAACCGTCATCGGACTCGCTCAAATCGTCGTCGGGCGGGGCTTTGGGCTTCTGTATGGGCATCGAAGCATGGCGTTTCCCAACTGTAGCACTGGTGCTTAGGTCTGAACTGGGCACTGGCCCCGATACGACCCGTTGCTGTTTCTCCGCCGCTTCTCGTGCTCGGCGAGCGCGCATCTCGGCTTCAGCCTTCTCTTGCGCCGCCAACTCTATTTCCAGAATCCTGGCTCTTCTCTCCTCCTTGCTGATGTCATCGAGCTTCCCCTCCAGCTTCTGTAGCGGCGATCGATCCGGCACAGAGGGTCTACGTGACTGTGAGTTCCTTCTTACGCTCTCAATGGTCCCAGAAAGCGGCTCAACGGGCGAGTAGGGGGGCGAGCGCAGCTGCTGCAACCTCTCGGCAGGTATCGTGATGTTCGGTTGCTGTCTGCTCGAGTTCACCTGAATGGTCGGGTCTCGTGATCGTCCCGAGTACGACCGGGTGGGCACTCGAGAACTGGCTTTCGGCGCATACGGGTCTCTATATGACGTGGGTGGTCCCCGAGGCACGTCAGGGGCGGCGGGCAAGGGCTCGGTCGATACGGCCGTTGTAGGAGGAGGTATCTGCTGGCTCTGTCGTCGGCGGTGGGAGGAGCTTCGCGAGACGCCGTTGGTAGCGGGTGCGGCTGCAACTGGGCGCGCCGAATTGCTCGGGATGGGCTTCGCGGGCGCCGGTTGCGCATCAATTGGTCGCCGGTACGAGGCGCCCTTCTTCGAGTAGCCATCTGGGAGCGGCTGCTGCGCGGGCTTGGCGGCCCGCGAGGAGTAGGAGCCGCTGTTCCCACGGTTCTCCATGCTGCCACGGGCTCATGTGGGTCCAGATGCTTGGGGAGATATGGGCGTGGGAGCAAACTGCGACGGAGGGCCCCGGCGTGGGCGATGGCGTTGCGCAAGTTCGGTACGCTGGTTACGCTAATCACAAAGACGCATTTAGACACAGTTTCCATTCAATAAGCGGCGAAGTGTAGCTACCTAAGAGGATGTGCACGGGCGACGGAGGTGCTGCGGAGGTGCGCTGCGGAGCGATAGGGCTGTTCTCGCGAAATAGGGCAAGTGTTAGAGACAACGATGCGCAGGCATGCTGCAATTGATTGCGCAAGCAGAAATAGAGACTATGTACAATGCAAGGGGAGGAGATGGTGGTCGCAGCCCGGCGGCTGGTGATATCAGCGACGACAACTCACACCGAGAAATAAAGTGGCAGGCGCATCCCAGCCTCACTCCACACCGCCTTCCGATTCTGCCGCGCCCCTTCCCCAAGCGGCTAGGCCTTTCCGAAGACAGATGTGGCTTCCTCTTGCCCTGGCATTCGCCGCCAACGGCCAGAACACAGAGCGTTTCACGCGCTGTCCATCGCATCCACGCTTTGACGGGCTGCGCAGTCCTGCTTCACGACTCAGCATATTGCTACAGCGCTCTCTTCTTCTGTTGTGCGTACCGCTGTTCGGCCCAGCCCATGCGTTCAGTATATTACCCGAGACCCTCGTAACCCTCCCTCTCCGTCCTTCAACGTCTCCCGACTTCAATACACCACCACGTCCGAGCCCGCCGAGGCCACCGTCGCTCTTTCGAATACTCCCCACTCCGCTTCTTGCGCCCGACTTCGTTGAATAACCCGAACACCGTCTGGGTACATGATACAGTAACGGCTGGCTGCCCCCCTCAGCCCTCCTCGAGCGCATCTCGCCATGCGCCTCCTCAGTTTATGGGGCCTGCTCTCAGCAGCGACGCTGGGACTGGCAGGCCACCTCCCGCCGCGAAACTACAGCACCCACGACTACTATGCTGTCCATCTGTCCTCGTCCACGTCCCCGACGGAGCTGGCTGCGCATCTGGGGCTGACATACGAGGGCCCGTTCGGCGCGCTCGAGGACCACCACGTGTTCAAGGCACCCAAGCACGACAACGACGTCGTAGACGACGCAGTGCAAGAGCTCAAGAGGCGGCGGCGGAAACGAGAAGCCGGACTGGACCACCACATCCTAGATAACGTGCGCTTTACCCAGAAGCAGAAGATCAAGCCACGGCACTGGAAGCGAAGCGTAATACCAGACCTCAAAGTCGCGCGCGCTGGTCCCGACGTCCCCGCAGCTGTGAACCAGCAGCGAGAGATTGCCCAGGCGCTTGAAATCAAGGATCCAATCTTTGAGGAGCAATGGCACATCTTCAACGTCAAGACGCCGGGTAACGACATCAACGTCACGGATGTGTGGATGCAGGGGATCACGGGGAAGAATGTGACCGCCTGCATTGTTGACGATGGCCTGGATATGGACAGCGAGGATCTAAAGGACAACTTCTTCGCCGAGGGCTCATACGACTTCAACGACCACGTCGACCTGCCGAAGCCGCGGCTCTCCGACGATCGACATGGCACGCGATGCGCGGGCGAGGTAGCTGCTGGAAGGAACAATGCCTGCGGTGTCGGTCTTGCGTACGATGCGAAGATCTCCGGCGTGCGCATCCTCTCCGGCGATATTACAGACATGGACGAGTCGCTTGCCATCAACTATGAGCTGCAGAAGAACGACATTTACTCATGCTCGTGGGGCCCACCTGACGATGGTAAGACCATGCAGGCGCCTGGCATTCTTATTGAGAAGGCTATGATCACTGCTATTCAGCAGGGCCGTGGCGGCAAGGGCTCCATATATGTGTTCGCGGCTGGCAACGGCGCAGCCAGCGACGACAACTGCAACTTCGACGGCTACACCAACAGCATCTACAGTATCACCGTCGGCGCTATTGATAAGAACAATCTTCATCCGTACTATTCTGAGGCCTGCTCAGCACAGCTCGTTGTGACATACAGCAGCGGCAGTGGCGACGCGATCCACACCACCGACGTTGGCGCGAACAAGTGCACTGCTCAGCATGGAGGTACCTCCGCTGCTGGCCCCATCGCCGTCGGCGTATTCGCACTAGCACTGCAGGCCCGCCCTGAGCTTACATGGCGCGATATGCAGTGGCTCACCGTCATGAACGCTGTACCTTTCGATCAGCCCAGCGACTGGACGAAAACGGCGCTCGACCGCATGTACAGCCATCAGTTCGGTTATGGCAAGCTCGATGCTTATGCAATCGTTGAGGCAGCAAAGACCTGGGAGCTGGTCAAGCCTCAAGCGTGGTTCTACTCTCCCTGGATGCACGTCAAGAAAGCCATTCCTCAAGGCGACCAGGGTCTGGCCAGCGTCTTCGAGGTGACGGAGCAGATGCTCAAGGATGCAAACTTCGAGCGCGTCGAGCACATTACGCTTACCATGAACGTTGAGCATCAGCGCCGTGGAGACCTCAGCGTTGAACTGATCAGCCCCTCGGGCATGACGAGCCACCTTTCCACAGCTCGTCGCGATGACGATGCTCCTTACGGCTATATTGACTGGACTTTCATGAGCGTTGCGCATTGGGGTGAGACGGGCGTCGGAAAATGGACTGTCATTGTCAAGGATACAAAAGTAAACGACAAGACGGGCACGTTCACGGACTGGAAACTCCGCCTGTGGGGCGAATGCATTGATGCTTCAAAGCAAAAGCTGCGGCCTATGCCTACCGAACACGACGACGACGACCACAATGTCATCGACGACCATCCCGCCCACACTACCTCTATTATTGTCCCATCTGGTACCCCAGCCACCGACATTCCCTCAGACCTGCCCACTCGTCCCGTGAACCAAAAACCTACTAACACGGGACAGACGGCAGTATCTCCTTCTTCGACTGCGGCCTTCGAATCGCCCATCTCCGCTTCCTCAACCCCATCTGCGACTTCTTCTCCCGACAGTTTCCTACCTTCTCCCTTCCCTACGTTTGGTGTGTCTAAGCGCACGCAAATCTGGATCTATGGAAGCATTGGGCTAATTCTTGTTTTCTGCGCGAGCTTAGCCACCTACTTATATCTTGCGAGGCGGAAGAGACTTAGGTCCAGCCGCGACAACTATGAATTCGAAATCCTGGATGATGCAGACGATGATGAGGGCGGCGCAAGGACGGGCATGCTTAATGGAGCTGCTAGTGGAAGGCAAGGCAGGAGGGCGAGAAGAGGTGGCGAGCTCTATGATGCGTTTGCAGGAGAGAGCGATGAGGATCTTTTGAGCGAGAGCGAGGACGGCGATGGCCCGTACAGGGACCGGGATGAGAGTCCGTATAACGAAAAAGCACATACGCATGAAGGGAGCGATGCTGGCAGCAATGCAAGCGGAAGCTCAGGTGGGAAGAGGCAGTAGTGAGGTGTAGACGCTTAGTTGACTTCCTGTATTTCTATCATTGGGTGGCGTTCAATAGAGTCTTTGTTGAATCCATCCAGCTTTGAAGCTCTAGGGATCTGAAGGCCTTCAGGAAGCTGCCTCTCGTGTCGCGATAAAAGTTAGATATAAGCGCTTACTATCCCGCTGCCCCTAGCTCTTACGGTGTTCTGCTGTTGCCACCGGTTCGGCCCGTTCGTCAAGAAATCGCGTCATCCATCTGTCGGCTTTTCGCAAGCTTAGCGGAGTCCTGTTTACGTCCTGCGCCGCACCTAACGGGTAGTATTATATCTATCGATTAGATTAACGTACTTTACAAGCGAACTAACTACATAAGTAAGCTAACTACTTTTACTAAGCCTCTACTAAAAAGCTACTAACGTACTTTATAAGCGAGCTAGTTATACAAGCAAGCTAGTTACTTTTACTAAGCCTCTACTAAAAAGCCGCTATCTTAGTTAGATTACTCTAACTCTAAGCTACTTAAGATAAATCTAGATAAGCTATTTAACTTATCTATATTATCTTTAACTACCTAGCACGTTTACGTGTTATACTCTAGCTTACTATAGCGTCTATAGCGTTACTAAGCTAGCTAGCTATCGCGTGCTACTACCTCTTTATACTACTTCTTACTCTTATTCTAATCTATAGTCTTTCTTTAAGTAACTAGCTATAAGCTAGCTTTAATTATAAGAGTATTTTCTTTCTAAATCTACTTTCTTTTATATAAATTATACTTCTTTTTCTATACGTTAGCTACTTAAAGCTAGATAACTTTAGACTCTATAAGTACTAGCTAATACGCTATTAGCTTATTACCTTTCTTAAGCTAATTAAGTAACTTAATAATATAAGTTAGTAATAAATTAAAGTACTATATAATCTTTAATTAAATTAGAGTTAATTAGAATTTTACTTTAATAAGATTACTAGATATTTTATACTTCTAGGTAGTAGTATTAGTAGTAGAAAGTATTAGCGTATATAATTAAACTTTAAGCTTTAATACTACTAAATCTAGATTAAATAGAACTAAGCTAGTATTTCTAAATTCTACTCTAATATTATTATCTATAATTAATATATAAAAAGCTATATAAAATATAAATAGAAACTTAGTTTTTATAATATAGTTAATATAGCTATATATTAGAATCTTAACTTAGTAGCTATATACTATCTTTAATAGTAAGAAGTAGCTAATATTAAGTAGCTATAAAAGATATAATAAATATACTAATATACTTTATAAATAAATACTCTATATAAATAAACGCTCTAAAAATACTAAGCTTTTACTAAATACTACTATTTCTATTATAAAGCTCTCTATAAACGCCTAATTAACTTTAGATAAATTCTAAATATAGCTTACGCTTTAGACTATTTAATAGAACCTAGAGCTAAGCTTATAGCGCGCTATAGCTCTCTATAACGTAGAGTAGAAGAAAGTCTACTATTAATACTATAGAGTTACTCTATAACGCGAAAAGATACCTAATTTAACAAAGCTTATAAAAAATAAAAAGTAGGTAATAGTTAAGTATATACTTAATCTAAACGCGTAAGAATTTACTCTTATAAGAGCTAGGTCCGCGGTCTCTACTACTATAAGCGTTCCTAAACACCTAGCTAAGTAAGTTAGCTACAGGCAGTACTATCTCTACGAGCTATAAGAATAAAGAGTGCTAGCAGGGTAGGTTAGGTTAAATTTAGCTATTTAAAGGTAAGAAGTTAAGAAAAGGCTCTAAGAGGCTCTATATACAGAGGTGCTAAGCGCTAAGACGCTAGGTTAGGTTACGTAATCTAATTACGTAACCTAAAGTTATATAACCTAAGGTAAATCTCTAAACTAGACTGTTATATTACCCCCTCTTACAGGGAGAGCCCGTCCCTAAGCTCTAAAATACGCCTTCTAGGTCCCTCTCCTTCTAAAACTCCTGCGTTATGCTCTTAACCGTCTCTTTTAGCCTATAGTAAGTGTATTCGTGTTAGTTTTAAACTAAAAGCGCTTTTACAGCTACTACCTTCCCCCTAGTCGCTTTATTCTTGTAGAGATTTAAGCTAGAAGGCTTGTTTCTGCGTCTGTAGGGCGGCTTTGTCGCAGGCTCTCTTCTTAGCAGCGCCTTCGCGTTACTCTTATGTCTTCTACTCTTATAGGTTTTAAATCCTCTACTGTCTTCTCTAGGGTCTCCTCTTTTTTGTACGCCTTAATCTAAGCATCTAATTGTAATAGCGGCTCTAGCTTATCTAGGTATACTATATAAAAGTCTCTTACCTTGTAGAGAGCGTTAATAAAGCCTATAGCATTATACTAGGTAGAGTTAGAATTATAAGTAACCTATACAGCGCGGTATTAAAGACAATTTTAATAAAGATAGCTATCTAGAATTTTATATATAGGCTATTCTAGATTACTATTAACTTTAATAGGTAGCTACTTAGGCTCTACCTACTCTAGTAATAGCTCTAAGACTTTTCTTAACTAATTAGTGTAGAAGATGTTATGTATATGTATATACGCAGGTAGCTAGAGCTAGAAGAAGTAACTCTTTATAGTAATAATTAGGTAAGAGCTATATATCTATTAATCTAGCTTTACACTAGGCTAATCTATTAAAAAGCTACAAGGTTTAATATAGACAAGATTACCTACTATAAAATTAGGTTCTTAGCGCTTTTTGTTTACTTAGAGTACCTGCCTAGCTTACGCTTTCGCGATATTACTTTGTGCGATTTTAGTAGCTTTTTCTACGGCGTTATATTGTTTCTTAGTAAAATTCTAAGCTTTCTAGCGCAAGAGACGCTTACGTAGAGTAGAGGCTTTTATTATATACTTCTTCTAATTCTAGTAGTATATTAGCTAGTATCTAAATTTAATTTTATACGCTGTTAGTTCTATAGTTTTATATAATAACGTAGCTTATACCTAATCTATATAGAGTAGAAGGTCTAACTAATTATTCTAGTAGTAGTTAATAAATAGACGTAGACGCTAATTAAGATATTAATTAATAATCTTTGTATTTCTATTAGTTTGCGAGTAGTATATAGTAGAGAGCTTCTACTTAATTTCTATAAGCTAGTAGAGCTTATTTATAAAGGTAGAGGTAAACTATAGACTATAATCTAACATAATAGACCTAGAAGAACTATATATACGCTAGATATATTAGTAGTATAGCTCTACTATACATTAGGCTATAATTTTCTTATAGTAGAGTAGAGAGAAGCTCTACTTACTTAGCTAATCTACAATAACGTACATATAGTTAAATTCTTTCTTATTAGAGAGAAAGCTCTTAAAATCTATAGAGACGTTCTGCTATACCCTCTTAGAGATAAATAGAGGCTTTAGAAGACCTAGCGTCTTATTCTATAGAGTATAGCTCTAGTAGTAAGCCTTATACACCGCTACGTACGTATTAATATCTTCTTATATACCTAGCTAGTAATATTAATCTTATAGCAACTAGGTAGTTTTTCTTTATTCTAGGTAGGTAGTTACCTAAGTAGTATACACAGCGCGTATTAGGTGTGTTTATAGATAGTTAATAGCAGAGACTATTAATTAATTCTAATAGGTTAATAAGCCGTCTTCTATTTTCTAGGCAGAGCCTAATATAGTAGCTTTTTCTTAAGCTAGCTATAGAGAGTTATCTAATTAGTTAGCTATAATAACCTAATTAATTATAGTATATAGATTCTTAGTAGAGAGTGCCTCTATAAACGTATTAGTAGCAGCAATTTCTATAGTACTACTAGCTAATCTCTAGGTAGCTAGAACTAATAACTTACCTAATAATTACTTAATAGCTAAGAGGCTAATTTACTTCTTACTTAGAAAAGCTCTTGTATAGGTGGCGCGATTCTTCTTTTTTTAGGTTTTAAGCTCTTCTTACTTTTGTAATAACGCGTTCGCTGCTATATTTACTAAACCTAGTTAATAGATAAGCTTAAGGTTATAGTTAGTAATATTATTCGCCTAGTAGACCTACCTAGTAGTAAGTTCCCGCTTAGTAGCAAAGTACTCTAAGGCTTAGTAGTTAGTTAATACTATAAAAGGCTCTAGATCTTATAAGCTAATTAACTAGCTTCTCTACTTCTATACGCTAAGAATAACCGCTAGCATTTCTTTATTATAAATACTATAGTTTATCTAGATAGTATTTATTATTTTGCTAAAGAAAGCTACTAGTCTCTAGATACCATCTTCTTAAAGCTGTAAAAGGACTCTAGTAACTACGCTATCTAATACGTCTGTTTCTACTCTTGTATAGTAATAGAGAGAGTAATAAGCTAGTATAGTGTTAGATAGTATAAGATTCTTAACCTACTAAAATACCGCGAGCTTAATTTCTCTAAAGGTATACTATACTCTCTATTTTAGTAGCTTAGTAAGAGAGCGGACAATCTAGCTATAATTCTTTAAGAAGGCTTAGTAGAAATTACAGAAACCTAGAAACAATTAAAGGCTTTTAAGAGTTGTAGGTATAGGCTAATTCTAAATAGTAGTAACCTTCTTAGAGTTCTTTTAGATTCTATTAGTGCTTATAATTAATTCTAGAAACTTAGTACTTTTAATAGTAAATTTAGATTTCTTAATATCTACTTATAACTTAGCTTTATATAATTAATTAAGTACCTAGGCAACATAGGCTTTATACTTAAGCGAATCTTCTAAGTAAATAAGAATATTATTAATATATACTATATAGAAGTTGTCTAGTAAGCTATATAACACCTTATTAATATATTACTAAAAGGTAGCAGAGCTATTATAGAGGCTAAAGAGTAGAACTTAATACTTATAGTTACTATACTATATATAGAAAGATATTAGGTTCTCTACTAACTTATTAAGCTAGATCTAGTAGAAAGCTTACCTTACGTCTAACTTAGTAAAGACCTTAGCGCGTAATAGGTGTGTAAGCGTTTTCTAGATAAGAGAAATAGAATAGGCGTCTTTTTTTATAATAGCGTTAAGCTTTTAGTAGTTAACGTAGAACCTCTATTCTCTACCTAGCTTTTTAGTAAATAGAACTAGTAACGCGTATAACGTATTGCTATAGATAATAAAGCTACAATAAAGGTAGTTCTCTAGGTAATTCTACACTAACTATAGGTGCTCTAGTAATATACTATAAAGAGAACTATTTATTAAGGTATTTTCTACTATAAGCTTAATGTTATAATCTATACTCTCTCTATATATTAGTAGAGTATTAGAATTCTTTTTTAAGAAATAGGCTATAGTTACGCTAGTATATTCTAGAGATAGAAGCTTTTTAGTAACTAGTTAGTAGAGTTCCTTCTCTAGATTAGCGACTAGGGTTTTCTTTCTATTAGTAATAAGCTAATTAACCTTATAGATACTAAGGTGCCTAATTATAGTATTCTTTTAACGCGTGTTAATTATAAAGATAGCTACGCTAATTATATTAACGTTAAGCCTAGCCTTTAAGTATGTTTTTCGCAAAATAGGTAGCTTTTTTAGCTTACGAGGCAACTTAGTAGGCGAGTTAAGATTCTTAAGCTACCTGTCTATCTTGCGTAGGTTTTCTTAAAGCTTCTAGTATTACAATCTTCTCTTCTCTTATTATATTACTCTTAGCTTTTCTACTACTAATATTAGAGCGTTATAGCAATTAGCATTAGCTTAGTAAGCTACTTAAGCTTTAGTAGTAGATTAAGAGGATTATGTAAAAACAAACGCGTCGCGTTTATAATTAATTAATTAATTAGTGTCTAGCTACATTAGTACGCGCTACTTGTAGTTAACCTAAACGTTAACTTCTTTAAGTAGCTTATAACTAATTATTATATTATAGCAGCTAGTGTTGTAATATACAAAGTAGGTGCGTATTTAGTAGCTTTCTAGTACTAAATTAGCTTTAAAGTATTTATTTACCTAGCTATTAGGTTGTTTATTATATCTAGTAAGAGAGATTAGTTCTATACGTAATAGCTTAACGTAGAGGTTTTTTCTAAGAGTTTAAAGGTGCTTTAGGTGTACTAAGACGTAGCTACTCGCTTCTATATTAATTAAGCCTCTAAGCTTAATTACAAGACTATTTATAGATATTTAGTAGAGTAGAGTAAACGTAGAACTACTAAATAGCTTTTTACGCAAGTTTATTACTCTAGTAGGTAGCTCTAGAGAGAAGACTTCTTTTAGAGCTAGACTTTTTCTAAATTATTAGATTTATATTCTAACGTGTTATTCTTAGGTGCTTACAGCTCTATAGGCTCTATAGGCTTCTTCTCTAGGTTAACGTTCTTAATAGCTTTCTGCGCAGCAGGAGCTCTAGAGTAATTATAGCTTAGGTAGCTAGGTTAGTAGTATTAAAAGCAGGTAACTAGCTTCTAGATTACTAGAGCTTTATTAGGTACTAGAAAACCTAGAAGAGCTAGAGGCGCGCGTTATAGCATTAACGTAATCGCGTTACGCTTTTTAGCCTTTCTAGTAGTAACGCGTGCTTCTTCTAGAGCAAGCTCTTAAGTAAGGTCTTAAGCAAGGTCTATATAGTAATTATAGTTATTAACATATTAACGTTAGTATATACCTAACTACGTACGTATAGTCTCTAGTAGCTTCTTATAAAATTTCTCTACTTATTAATCTACTAGAAGCTAACGCTTCTATACAAGGTAGAAGAAATTATTCTAGAAGTAAGTAAAATTAGTAGCGCTTTAGTAATAAAGCTTTTAGAAATTATAATAAGCGTTTAGCCTCTTATATAAGTCTCTATAGCTTCTCTCTAGCTAATTAAGAATATAATTATAGAAAACTACTATACTACTATTCTTAATTATTTATAGTATTACTAATAGAGTCTAGTATACGTCTTCTTTAGTTTACATATAGATATAGGTAATAACAGTTTTCTTAGTATTCTCTAGCGTATCTCTAGTATACTAATTCTAGTTTACTTAAAGTTTATTATGTAAGCTGTCTCTCTACTACTTAAAGGTAACACTTTTACTATCTAATAATAAGAGTAGATCTAGAAACTTAGTAGAACGCGTTAATTAGCTCTTCTATGCTTACGATACTAGAGGTATAGCTAGCTAGTATATAGAGAGGTAAGAACCTAGAATTAAATTCTCTAGTAGTAACGCGCTTAAATCGTGTATAATTAGTATTATAGAGAAACGCGTCGCGCGTAGAACTAGCGCGGCAGGCTAGTCTCTAGAGTAAGTTAATCGCGCTTATAGTTACTAGATTTTAGCGTCTTTTTTAGCTAGAGTAGTAGCCTATATCTAATTTCTTGCGTATACGTTATCTCTCTTAGTAAGAGCGTTAGCGGCAATCTAGTAATATATGTAGATTTATTATTTATATACCTGTTATATATATAATTAGCTAACTATTTTATTAATAATTTTAGCTAGCATTTCTAGAAAGAGCTCTTAAAGCTCTTTAGTAGAGGTAGAGAGTATAAATAAACCTAAGGCTAACAATAGCTCTAGTATTACTAAGCTCTAGCAAAGCCTTGCAAGCTTCTAGTTAAAGTTGTTGTTCTAATTCTTATTAGTTATTACGTCGTGTTGCTAAACAAGGTTTTTATAATAGAAATATTAATTAGTATATTCTACTAGCAGGTTTGCTACTCTAGATTTAAGAACTATTAGGGTAAAGAGGTATTATAGAGCTAAGGTCCTGCCTCTAGATTAGCTTTGCAAGGGTTCTCTTATAGTGTTTAGATTTGTTTAGCTTTTTAATTAAGAAAGAAGCGAAGGGGGGAGGTATTTAGCTACTAGCAGAGTAGTAGGTTGTTAGTTCTGCTAGTAGAGCAGAGAATTATCGATTTTTTGTAATTTGTAAAGAGAGGGGGTATTTCCGCACGTAGAAGTTTTATAGAAGTTCTCCTGTACATAGAGCTCTTAATAGCTCTCTTTAGCTTAGTGCTAGTATCTTTCTACCGCTAACTAGATTCGCTAGTAGTCTTATGCAGCTCTAAGAGGTAAGTAATTAATTAGTAACGTTAATAGATTCTTAGAGTAAGTAACTAGGCTCTTATAGCTCTAATTCTTAGTATAGCTATTAGTAAACGCTTCTTAACAAGGCTACTTAGTTTAGCTAGATATTGTGCCGCTGTCTCTAGCTAAAGAGGTATTAACCTTTAGATAATATAAGGGCTAGGTTCGCGGTCTCTACTACTATAAGCGTCTCTAAACACCTAGCTAGGTAAGTTAGCTGCAGGCAGCACTATCTCTATAAGCTGTAAGAATAAGAGGTGCTAGTAGAGTAGGTTAGGTTAAATTTAGCTATCTAAAGGTAAGAAGTTAAGAAAAGGCTCTAAGAGGCTCTATATACAGAAGTGCTAAGCGCTAAGGCGCTAGGTTAGATTACGTAATCTAATTACGTAACCTAAGGTAAATCTCTAAACTAGACTATTATAACTCTCTAGCTTACTACTATTTAAGATATAGCTAATAAGCTACTTACTAAGTAAGAGAAAAAGGTTATAGGTAAGAACTAGCTAAATAACTTTATTATATACTATTCTAAGCTTAAAACATAGCTTAATTATAAGTATAACTATTAGAAAGTAAAGTAAAAAGATTCTATAATTATTTAGGCGTAGTTTAATCTAGTAGATAATATAAAGATAAAGTATAGTATTACTAATAAAGATATATATAATTTTAATAAATCTAGCTTTATAATAGAAATAATATCGCCTTAGGTAGTAGTTACTAGCTCTAAGAAATAATTATAACTAAAGAGCCTTTAACTAGATAATTATAAGTAGATTTTAGTAATTATAATAGTAAGAGTAGTAGATAATATATAGGTTCTACTATTTCTTATTATTATAGATAAGAACTACCTCTTAGTATAGTATAAAAGTAGCTAGCTACTATATAACTAGGTTATAGCTATTTCTAAAAGTAGCTAGATAATAAATAAAGTTAGTATTATATAGTTAAAGTACTTTAACGCGTATACTAAGAGTTATATTATAGGCGTATATTATCTACTAATTTTAGATAGCTATAAAAGCTATAGCTTTATTAAATTCTAGTAGTACTATAAGAAGAATAAAATTATAGCTTTCTATA
>NW_022987214.1:2026186-2034265 GCF_010094035.1 Trematosphaeria pertusa | reverse complement strand
AAAGCTTAAAGTTTAATTATATACGCTAATACTCTCTACTACTAATACTACTACCTAGAAGTATAAAATACCTAGTAATCTTATTAAAGTAAGGTTCTAATTAACTCTAATTTAATTAAAGATTATATAGTATCTTAATTTATTACTAACTTATATTATTAAGTTACTTAATTAGCTTAAGAAAGGTAATAAGCTAATAGTGTATTAGCTAGTACTTATAGAGTCTAAAGTTACCTAGCTTTAAGTAGCTAATATATAGAAAAAGAAGCGTAATTTACGTAAAAAAAAGTAGATTTAGAAAGAGAATACTTTTATAATTAAAGCTAGCTTATAGCTAGTTGCTTAAAGAAAGACTATAAATTAGAATAAAAGTAAGAAGTAGCGTAAAGAAATAGTAGTATATAATAGCTAGCTAGCTTAGTAACGCTATAGACGCTATAGTAAGCTAGAGTATAACGCGTAAACGTACTAGATAGTTAAAGATAATATAGATAAGTTAGATAGCTTATCTAGATTTATCTTAAGTAGCTTAGAGTTAGAATAATCTAAATAAGATAGTAGTATTTAGTAGAGGCTTAGTATTTTTAAAGCGTTTATTTATATAGAGCGTTTATTTATAAAGTATATTAATATAACTTTTAGTATATATATTAAAGTACTTTAACTATATAATACTAACTTTATTTATTATCTAGCTACTTTTAAAAATAGCTATAATCTAGTTACGTAGTAGCTAGCTACTCTTATACTATACTAAGAGGTAGTTCTTACTTATAATAATAAGAAATAGTAGAATTTATATATTATTTACTACTCTTACTATTATAATTACTAAAATCTACTTATAATTATCTAGTTAAAGACTCTTTAGTTATAATTATCTTTTAGAGCTAGTAACTACTATCTAAGGTAATATTATTTTTATTATAAAGCTAGATTTATTAAAATTATACGTATCTTTATTAGTAATACTATACTTTACCTTTATATTATCTACTAGATTAAACTACGTCTAAATAATTATAGAATCTTTTTACTTTACTTTCTAATAGTTATACTTATAATTAAGTTATATTTTAAGCTTAGAATAGTATATAATAAAGTTATTTAGCTAGTTCTTACTTATAATCTTTCTACTCTACTTAGTAAGTAGCTTATTAGCTATATCTTAAATAGTAGTAAGCTAAGAGGTAAATTCTTACGCGTTTAGGTTAAGTATATACTTAACTATTATCTACTCTTTATTCTTTATAAGCTTTATTAAATTAGGTATCTTTTTATATTATAAAGTAACTTTATTATATTAGTTATATAGTATTAATTAGTAGACTCTATATATAGCTATAGTACGCTATTTACTTTAAATTTAGCTAGTCTAAAAAGCGTAAAGAGTAAGCTATATTCTAGCTTTATAAAAGAATAATTCTATATAGATAGCTAAACTTATAGTAGTTAAGATAATTATTATAGAAGGTAATCTAGAGCTTAGTAGAATATAGCTCTAGAGCTTCTATATATATATAGAGCTTCTTTACTAATATATATCTTATCTACTTCTACTTCTAATATACCTCTACTAGCTTATTTTCTTTACTATAGTTATAAGCCTAGCGTTTATAAAGAGCTCTACGTAGAGTAATCTCTCTACGTATCTAGAGAAGCTATGCTAGAGCTTTTAGAAACTTTAATTCTCTATTCTTTCTCTTACTATAATTATAGTATTACTCTAAGTATTACTATTAATTAACGTAACGCTTGCGCGCTAGTAACTAACGATTTTTATAATTAATCTATATTAACTTACGCGTCTAATTAGCTTATAGTACTATTTATAATACTATAATACTAAGTAGCTTATAGTCTTAACACTTAATTAACGCTTATAGTAATAGCTTAGAGAGCTTAGGTAGAGAGAGAGACGCTTCTAACTCTAAGGCTCTAGAGAAGCTCTACGTAGCGCTATTTATAGATCTTAGTAGTAGTTTTATAATTATTTTATAATTATCTTATAACTCTTCTCTCTAAGAACCTTTCTAGATTAGAGTAGTAGATTAACTCTTTACGTATATAGTTAATCTTTCTAATACGCGTAGCTTACTAGAGCTATATACACCTCTTTAGAAGTATAGATTATAATCGCGATTAGCTTAGAGGTACGCTAACTAGTTAGAGAGCTTAATTAAACAGCCTCTAATATAACTAATAGTAACGCGTAATACTTAATTAGATATCTAAAGCGCTGCGTTATCTATTAATACTAGCTTAGCAGAGCTATATTACTTCTAAGAGAGCTTACTAAAGCTTATAGAGTATAATAAGTAAATTTAGAAGCTTATTTATAGAGCTTCTATTATAACTATTAGTAACGCGCGATACTTAATAATTATTAAGAAGTAGCGCGCTATCTATTAACTCTAGCTTAGTAGAGCTATATTACCTCTTTAGAAGCTTATTAAGCTTATAGAGTATAATATTAGAAGGTACGCTAAGAGAGCGCATAGAAGCTTAAGAAGCTTTAGCCTCTACCTTTTTCTATAATTCTTATAGTCTCTATACTATACGTAACGCTAAAGAAGTAAACCTATAAGAGATTAGAAGCTCTATTAGAGTATAGTAGCTATAAGTAGCTATAAGAAATACCTCTTAATCTATTAGAGTAACTCTTCTTAGTATAAGGCGCGTAAGCTTAGGTAAGCTTAGAGGTAGTAGAAGAGAGAATACGTTTAGAGTAGCGTAAATCTAGTAGGTTACTAGTTCTTTAAATAACCTCTCTTAGAGTAAAAGCTCTTAATAATAGTTTAAGAGCTCTTAAATAATAGAGCTTTTACTATACTAAATTCTCTATATAGCGCGTAGTAATTAATTAATAAGCATATTATATTTTTTTAATAATAGTTTAAAAGCTTAATTAATAGAGCTCTTACTATATAAATAACTCTATAGTATATAATTAGTAAGCGCGTTATATTTTTAGTAATAGCTTTAAAAGCTCTTAGAAGCTCTTACTAGCTAGAATAGAGAAGGCTCTTAGAAGTACTCTTAAGTAGAGAGCGTCTACCTCTAAGCTTAATAAGCTTTCTATATATAGTTTAGTAGAGAACTTATATCTCTATACGCTCTCTTTTAGGTACGCTTCTATTATTACGTATCTAGAGAGTATATTATAAGAAGTAATCTAGAGCTTAGTAGAATATAGCTCTAGAGCTTCTATATATATATATAGAGCTTCTTTACTAATATATACTTTATTTACTTCTACTTCTAATATACCTCTACTAGCTTATTTTCTCTACTATAATAATTTTTAGTAGAGGCTTAGTAAATATAGCTAACTTACTTATATAGCTAGCTTACTTATAAAGTATATTATATATATTTATTATAGTATATTATACCTTATACTAAGTTATACTAAGATATATTACGTAATTAAAAAGCTATAACGTACTTTATAAGTAAGCTAGCTATATAAGCAAGCTAGCTACTATCTCTTAGCAAGAAAAATTAATAAGAATTTACGAGTTTTTCTTAAATAACTAAGCGAAACCTTAATATTTTTCTATAAGATTTTAAATATAGATAGAACTATAGTATATACACCTACTATTAAAATTATACTAAGATATATTACGTAATTAAAAAGCTATACGTATTTAGGTAACTTTTAAAAAAAATCTAGTTTACTTCTAGTTAGTACTATTAAGTATCTATAACTTAATAAAGAGTTCTAGAAAACTTCTATAGTGCTAGCTCTTCTAGGTATAGCGTAATAAGAGATAGAAGTTTATAAAAGTTTTTCTAGAATTTTCTTCTCTAACTATATATATATATTAATAATCTAGCTATATAAAGTTATATATTATAAGCTAATATATATTATAAGCCTACTATATATTTAGAAGTAATAATTTTAAGATAGTTTTAGTATCTTTCTCTCTTTCTATACTATACTACTAAAAAGGCTTTACTTTTAAATAACTACTTAAAGCTAGTATATTATTAGTTAATAAGCTTTATATAGTTAAAGCCTACTATAATTTATAAAATAATAAGTTTATATAGCTAGATTAACTATATATATATAGTTAGAAGAAAAAGCTCTAAAAAAAATATTTTTCTAACTTCTATCTCTTATTACGCTATATCTAGAAGAGCTAGCTCTATTAAAGTTTTCTAGAAATCTTTATTAAGTTATAAATACTATATACTATAAGTTTTATAGATTATTATAGAGATATAGTAGTACTAACTAGAAGTAAACTAGATTTTTCTTAAAAGTTACCTAAATACGTAAGTTATAGCTTTTTAATTACGTAATATACTTTAGTATAACTTTAGTATAATATATAATATACTATAAAGAATATATATATATATTTTTATAGAAAAATATTAAGGTTTTACTTAGTTATTTAAGAAAAGCTTATTAATTTTTATTAATTTTTCTTGCTAAGAAATCGTGGGCGGTTTAGTAGTATAGGCGGTTCGCTAGTAGAGTACGTTATAGTATATTATAAAGAGCTATAGCGTACTATAAGCTTAGCTTTAGATTCTATTAAATAGTCTAGAGCGTAAGCTATATCTAGAATTTATCTAAAGTTAATTAGGTGTTTATAGAGGGCTTTATAATAGAGATAGTAGTATTTAGTAAGGGCTTGGCATTTTTAGGGCTTTCGCTTGTGGGGCTTTCGCTTGTGAAGTACGTTAGTGTCTTCTATCAACTCCCCGCCGCTTAATGCGCTCAACCTTAGGTCGTGCATCTGCCTACAGTTTTCGAATCTTTTGAGCGTCACACTACTGTCACTCGATCAATGCGACATTTTCGGACGGCTTTTTACTTATTTAACGCTCGGCGTCCACTCGCATCCCACCTAGATCAGCGTCGACGTGCTTCCACCCACGTTTACGCCCGCGTAGCGTCTCAGGTCTCGTTCGCCAACTCGACCAATACTATAATCCTAAGGCGCTGTACAGATACTCGGCCGCTCTGGGTGAGCTTTTGGGCTGGTCGACGCCTAGCTGCGAGGATGCAGTCAACACTCATTGGCAATTCTGGTCGTGAGTACAAACAAGTCCAAGTACTGCATTCCCGTCCCGAAAAGTCCGAGCTGGATATTTACCTCGCAACGTGAGTTTACCTATCGTCATTCCTTAGTGCTCATCAGAAACAATAGCTGAGAGTGAAAACTACTAGCTCGGACAACCAATTCTTCGTCCTGAAACCGGTCTCGCCGTCCGTCTTTGATCACTTACTCGAGTTCAACAAAGAGTTTGGCGATAACTCTCACCTGCGAACTCACGTCGACTACAACAACAAGGAGAATGTGGTTGTATACGAGGGTTTCACGACCGATGTGCTTTCGTTGGTGAAGAATTATCCACCTCTCCCACTCGAGGCACGAAAGACGATTCTTAGGGAGGTCGGGCGTGGCCTAAAGGACATGCATGCAAGGAACTGGATACACCTTGGTATGATTCCATTCATCAGGCCTTGTTTATTGTCGCCCTCAGCTCATTGTTAACTTATCATTCCAGATGTGAAGCCAGATAATGTCTTTGTCAATTGGCACATAGACAAACAGGGGCAATTCCACCTTGAAAAGGTAGCATTAGGTGATTTGGATGTCGCTTTGAAGCTAGAAGACGACAAGCTCTTTAATCACAGGATAGGAAACGTCATGTGGCGCAGCCCAGAAGGCCAACTGGGAAAGGGTGTGGGCAAGCATTCCGAGGTGTTTTCATTTGGACTCCTTGTGAGTTGAGTTTCAACGATGCTACAGCGGACGTACTAATTGAAATCCCAGTGCTTCTATGTCATCACGGGCGTGGAATGGCTCCACGCCGACTTTGCCACGCTAGAGGTTGAACCGGAGTCGGTGATTCTATTCAAGTTACTTTCGGCCTTTGGGCCTCTACCAGACGCGCTCGTGAAACACGTCAACGATGCCGAATCGGGGGAGCTCTTGAGAGCCCTGTGGCAAGCGATATCAAAGGACGAGACCAACGAAACGTTCGATAGCTGGTCGTCAGACACATTTCCCAACCTCGACAGCGAGGTAAAGAGGCTGATATTGAGGATGACGAACCTCGATCCTGAGAAAAGGGCATCGATGTCGGACATCATGGCCGATACCTACTGGAACTTGAAGGACATTGACTGAGGGAGTTTTCAGAGCGGACATCGCAACTAAGGACGGCGTTTGAGTCTAGTTCTAGATACCTATTGCCTCACCAACTTCTCGTGCAATCCTCCACCCTTTTCTCACAGCGAATGATGTACAGGGCTCGATCCCCATTTCGATCGTTCCATCCTTCCGAACGAACTGACGCAAGCTCTCCCCGCATCGATCTTCTTGCCCTCCAGCAATCCAAACCCATGAACTCAAACAGCTACATGTTCTGTCTTGATATGATTGCCCTTGTCGTCTTGCAAGATGGTGGTAAAATGAGTCCTACGGTCATTCTGGCTCTCATGCGGCTTCTCGCTATAATCCCAATCAGCTTTCACTCGGATACGACTCAACGGAGAAAGACTTACACCAGGATGGCAGTCGCGGTGTTGGAGGGGACATCGGTCTTCTCCATGGCGGCACTGAACTTGTCCTGCTCGCTCGTGGCAAGATAGGTACGCTGCCAGGCCTCGGTCGTGGTGGCATACCTGAGCGCAATATCCTTGCCCGACTTCTGGATCGTCTTGATCGCTGCGCTGGACACGACCTTGGTGGCTGGCATTGTGCTCGGGGTAGTAGAGATACGGATGAAGTTTTCCTCGGGATTTTGATTGAAAATCACTTGTGTCTGTAACTTTTGCATGAGCAACAAACATTCCCCCCATTTAAACCACCAGGTTCCAAAAGAGTCAGAACTGCGAAATTGATTAACCGCCTCAATTCAGCATGCAAGCGCCCACCTGGCGGCAACGAAAACAAGATACTAGAATGAATGGTACGCGTTTGCTAAATGATGCGCGGTTACGAGCGTTGTTGGCGGCTAGTCAAACAGGCCGTGAACATGGACAGACCAGTAAAGCTAGCTGTGTCGCCTTAATAACGCCGTTTATTAGCCCTGGTGCGCCGTGTTTGTGGCTGTCGGGCGACTATTAAGGTGCTTAACATGTAATTACGGTACGCTCTCGTGCGTCTAAGCCCGTTGCTACGCCTAAGAATACTAGCAAGAACTATTTATTATAAAACTTCTAAGGCTAGATAAACCTAATACTATAATTCTATTTCTCTTTTAAGCTAACGTACTTTATAAGCGAGCTAGCTACATAAGCAAGTTAGCTACTTTTGCTAAGCCTCTACTAAAAATTATCTTAACTACTATAAGTTTAGCTACCTATATAGAATTATTCTTCTATAAAGCTAGAATATAGCTTACTCTTTATACTCTTTAGACTAGCTAAATTTAAAGTAAATAACGCGCTATAGCTATATATAGAGTCTACTAATTAATACTATATAACTAATATAATAAAGTTACTCTATAATATAAAAAGATACCTAATTTAATAAAGCTTATAAAGAATAAAGAGTAGGTAATAGTTAAGTATATACTTAATCTAGACACGTAAAAATTTATCTCTTAGCTTACTACTATTTAAGATATAGCTAATAAGCTACTTACTAAGTAGAGTAGAAAGGTTATAGGTAAGAACTAGCTAAATAACTTTATTATATACTATTCTAAGCTTAAAATATAGCTTAATTATAAGTATAACTATTAGAGAGTAAAGTAAGAAAATTCTATAATTATTTAGATATAGTTTAACCTAGTAGATAATATAAAGGTAAAGTATAGTATTACTAATAAAGATATATATAATTTTAATAAATCTAGCTTTATAATAGAAATAATATTATCTTAGATAGTAGTTACTAGCTCTAAGAGATAATTATAACTAAAGAGTCTTTAACTAGATAATTATAAGTAGATTTTAGTAATTATAATAGTAAGAGTAGTAGGTAATATATAGGTTTTACTATTTCTTATTATTATAGATAAGAACTATCTCTTAGTATAGTATAAGAGTAGCTAGCTACTATATAACTAGGTTATAGCTATCTCTAAAAGTAGCTA